>NW_026923287.1:0-21315 GCF_032062105.1 Saccostrea cuccullata | reverse complement strand
AAAGAAAAGAAAAATCCGCAGTAAAAAAAATCAAACTTTTATGAATGACTATTAAATTAAGACTTGACAGACTATTAAATTAAGACTTGACAGAAAAATAAGAAAAAAAATTAAATTTCGTTCAACAAGCTTTCAAAACACTGAGCGACCGATCACCAAATAAAACGAGAAGTAAACAAAGGTGCTTTAAGATTTTTCTTTTTAAAATTACTCTTCAGTATATTTAGAAATCGATAATTTTGAAATGGTTACTGTGTTAAACTGGACGAGACTTCATGTTTAGGTTTTAAAGCACTGAACAGAAAGTCATGTTACATGTATATATATTGAGTTGAATGGTTTTGATATATACTTCTTGTATCTTTGTCTCTCATACTATGATCCTTGAAAAAAATTCTTAATAATGTTCACAAAATATATTGGGTTAAGCAATTTCTGTTGAACATCACAGAGAGGCTTGATTTCGTTCCGTCGTCTAGGAGATTGATGGACATAATGCACTATCATATAAAGTAAGTTACAAATATGGTAAATGAAATGGTGAAGATGAGTAAAAGTAATCAATCACAAAAATCTATAAACAATAAAATCTGTGGAGAGGGCATAAAACATTGGCCCTTGGAAATGCTCGAGGACAGACCAGGTGCCTCGCATGAGTAAGCATCCCCTGTTGGCAGTTCTCATTCACCGGGTACTCTTCATTTTGATCAAGTAGATGGGTCATTCCTTAGTCAATTTCAGTATAATAACAAAGACCTTACGATTGATATGTAAAATAATTCAGTCAAAATACAAACCGGTGATAATTTATATTTGCTTAAAAGATCCTTATAACAACCATATAGAATTAACGACATGCTGACTTTTACAGTTTAAAGGAGGTTGTTGAAATCCCTGTAACAGCAGCTCACGTGTGAGAAGCCTGACTCGATTTAAAAACTTGGACACAGATTTGAAGTTATTATTTTCTCTATAATATTACGACTTATATATTTTGATAGCATTTCACACAAAAATTAATTAAAAATCTTATTTCGTTTAAAAGATATTGAAATTTCAAATTTTTCGGCGGGTTTGATTGACATATCGTTGCACTCTCACAAATTTAATTTTATTCTTAATCCTTAGGACAAGTGGCAATCTCGTTTTGTATAAATGAAAAATATTAATACTATAATCCAGAAAATTCAGAGTAGACACGTTCGAAAGCAAAACAAACACACAATATATTGTCAGTCCGTGCACTTGTGGTAAGCAGACTGTGACGATTGAACGCACCCTGCGAATTGTAAACATCAACAATAACAGAACTCGTGCCGTTTACAAAAACTGTGTACATAACACGAGTGTGCTCGATTTGCTAAACTCTGCACGCATCTCTTAGTTCGGAATGACGATACTTGTGAAGGTGTTTTGCTTTCTAACATTTCTACTCTGAATAAAATTATTTTTCTTGATAAAAGTTTTAATATTTCTCATTTAAACACATCAAAATTGCCACTTCCTAAGGATTAAGAATAAAGTTAAAATTTGTGAAAGTGCAAGGATGAGTCAATCAAACCCGCCAAAAAATTTAAAGTTTTAATAACTTTTAAACGAAATAAGATTTTTAATTAATTTTTGTGTGAAATGCTATCAAAATATATAATTCCTGATATTATACAGAAAAAATGAGAAAATATTATCTTCAAATCTGTGTCCAAGTACCTTTAAAATTGAACGTATTCAGAGCATGGTTTTGAGTAGCAAATAAGTGGGTTGACACAAAATCATTTGCAGGTGTTGTTAGAATATAACTACATAAATAGGAACGTCTCGTTTATCTTCTAATTTAGATGTTAGTTGGTCTTTGTCGTCTATAGCCAATAAACATCAACATTTGTGTCAGACACGATGCAAATATTGGACAACCCATAGTATTTAAGAATGAGTTTATTTCATACTTTAAATAAGAAAACTATGATATTTTATACAGACATATATAGCGTAGTTTTATGATAAATTTAAAATTCCATGCATTCGTATACCAAAATCATCTTTACAACAGAAGAAATACATTGTTTTTTGGTTCTTCTTTGTCTAGATTTGTGTTTTTCACCTTAACCAGCCACCGTTTTTACGTCCCGTCAGAATTGTACATTCTCTAATGCGTTGTTCCAGTTAGGCTGGATTGACCATTTCCTTTGACGTCTCATCAACATACGGATCGCTAGAGGGGCTTTCATTTTTGGAGGATTGAGTCCCAGAGGTAGAGCTTGATACCGAAATAAATCCCAATCTTCCGACTCTTCGCTTGAAAAAATCGAATGTATCCTTCCGAAATAAAATGTAGATCCAGGGATCAATAATTGAATTCAAAATGGAAAGACGAACAGAATTAAGTTCAAACTCTCCATTTCCCGAAATGGTTCCAACTGCATGGCCAAATATGTTAATCTGTTAAGAACATAAAAATAAGCAAATAAGTTTAATACATTTGGTTCAGAGATACTATTTATTGCTTGTACTCCCATAGTTGTTCAGCCTTTCAATTAATTATTAGCATTCTAAAATAATATAAAATGTCTATCATCAACAAAAGGATAATTCAATACTTACTAAAAGCGATGAAATGCATGAAGAAAACAAGACCACGATTAGGAAGAGGAAGACAATGATGTGGATATTCTTCTTCTTTGTTATGTTTTTCTTCTTCTTTTGGCTATCGTAACAGACTCGGACAATCACCACGGTGTTCAGTACGGCTGTAGTGGTGAGGATCAGAATGCCTGTCAGGGAATACAACATTGCCAGGATCCTACTCGATGTGGCGGCATCTGAAAAATCCATAAAACACCAAGAACCCGGGAAAAAATTCTTGCTTTTCTGACCGACCATCAAATGGAGGCTGGACATAAAGGCAGAGAAAATCCAAATTCCTGCCAGAGTTAAAACAGCCCTCCTGTTTTTGGTGGGGCAGTTATAAAAGTGAGGATACAGGATTGCAATAAAACGGTCAAAAGACATGGCACATACAATAAGAGCCGAGGCCAGGATAGTAAACATGAATACGAATGCCATGTAGTCACACAAACGCTGCGGATAGGTAAATTCGAAATAGGAGCCATATCGAACCATGATGATTGGGTAGGACAGTAGCACCCCGCCTCCATCTGTGATGGCAAGTCCACAAACGAAGTGGTAGAACGGTCGCCATTTGTGCGTTTTGGTAGAACAGCAGAGAATGACCAAGGCTAATACGTTTCCCGATATCCCAAAGACTAGTAATAGAGTCGCGGGGACCATCGAGGGCCATTCTTGTTCCTGTTTGGGTGTCGTCTGGTTGTAATTTATTATTGTTGATAATTCAGTCATCGCTGTTTCGTTACCTAGTTTTCTTACTTTTTGTGGACTGGATGGATCTTTATATACGTATACATTAAAACAATGCTTGATTTTTTCTTCCTGCTCTAATTCTTATTTTACTGCAACAGGAATTTTATATAATGAGATGATATTATACATAAACTAGTATTTCTTAACAAAGAAGAGCTTAAAAAATAAATATACACTAACCGGGATTTTCCACCACAAAAAAAAAGAAATATCGGAAACACATTCTCTGTGCAATGAATCAATTTCATCGAAACAAATATATTACACTTTGTTTAATGTATAAACAAAGCAAAGTAGAGAAGAATGAATGCATTCAATTTGTACGGGATTCATCACAACGAAGAATAAATACAGAAATCTCCTCATGTGATGACGCATTGATACCACAGAGTCTGACACATTTGTTTCATATTTAGATATTATACTAGAAAAAGAATAAGGTAATGGTAACCCAGTAACAAAGCCGGTCATGACAAGGGACACTTGATGGAAGTGACTTTTTATTGGAATTCTTATTGGAGAATAAAGATCTTAAAGCAATCATAGTCCGATCTTTTAATTAGTGACAAAACGTATTTTTTTTATAAATGCTGTCGAAGATTAAACAAGACATGGGACTAAATATGAAGAATGAGATATAAAAACTTTCTCAGAATGGATCATTATATAAAAGTGGTTTAAAAATGTATCAAGAAATCTGGTTCGAAAGTCGAAAAACAGTATGTGTACCATCTATCTTTTCGTTTTTCACTAAATCGGAGGGTTGTAAAAAAAAAAATTCAAAGACCACATAAACACAATGTTATAGTTCCACCAGATAGGAATTGTAGCAACATCATCTTTACTTTTAAGATTCTTGATTGCAACTGTATTTTAAAGGAACTTGGTTTAATTCAACGTTCAGAAATAAAAAACAGTATTCAAACTCAAAAAGTCCATTAAACAATACAAAATAGTAGCAGCGCAAACATGGATCTCAAAAACATCAGAGGTTGGATCAGGTACTATGGAGGAGTGAGTATCCCCTGCAGATCGATCACACCCGCCATGTGCTCTTTTTCATGATCGGGAAATGACGGAAAATCCGTCGTCAATTCAGTGTATAAATAATGGACTAACAATTAGTATGAAAAACCTTTACTCAATGATAAATTGTATTTGCTGACAAGGTCATTGTATCGACCATAGAACGTACAAAATGATGACTTTAAACGAGACTGCTGATATTCTTGTTTCACCAACTTGTTTTTCATTTTCATATATTGTTAATTGACATTACGTCGTCGACATATTTCAGTGTCGTATTGTAGGCCACAACGAGTGTTTTCTTCTTTTCACGTAAAAATATTTCGGACAAACTCTGCTTCATATGAATACAAATAACGGGGCACAATTTGAACCCATGGGAATTCCAATATATTGTTGGAAGATCGAACTGGTCTCCAAATTCCATATAGATATTGTCAATCCGTAATTCAAGCACCTTTTTAATATCAACATCAGAGTACTTGAATGTTCAATCCGATTTTTAAAAAAATAAAATAAGTTTGCAAATGATCGTAGACAAGGTAAGTAAATTTACGAGTTCCATTTTCATTGGAAAAAACAGCCATCAAGATATAAAAAGAGTCTGGACTTTAATTTATCGTGAGAAATGGTTGTATATAAAGTTGAAAAGTTCAAAGCTTTTAAGCTGCTGATTTTAGTAAAAGTTTGTGATTTCAAATTTTTCAAAATTTCTTTGGAATTTTTACATATTCACATGTGATTTACATAACTTCTCTAATTTTTTACTTGAACAACACTCCTGAAGTTTCTCCTTCACTACTGTTAAAATTTTAGAGAGGCGTAAAGAAGAAGCTTGGTAGAACATTTACTATATATAGTGCTAGAACCCGCTATGTATCTTTGTTTGCAAGGGTTTTTATGAAGTTTTGGAACCCAGTTTAGATCTGATAATTCAAACTCATGTTGGATGTAAGGAATATCAAAAATATTCAAAACTGACAGACGATATAGAGAGGGAGCTATGGGTATCAGTTGATAAACCATTGGTAGAATTAAATCCCAGTTCCTCCAAAATACTCTTTTGATAATGAGTCTTACAAACAAAGACAATTTTGTTTTCTGTTTTGACAGCAAGAACCAGTACATACTGACCGTGTAATTTAATTATTTTTTCACTTCTGAATTACTAAACACAGAAGGATAGATGGTTTTTATTTTTCTCCTAAATCACTTGATGCAAGATTTTAACATAGATCTGATACATTTAGTCCACTCTGTCTTCTTTTTCATGTTTGTTCCATCGCCTGGCGAAATCTTTCACAGAATTCATTGGGCCTATATTTTTATGAAATTATGACGCCAATTAAGAGATCGGGTTCCCAAAATTTTAGCCCATTTAAAATTAATAATTTAAGGTTCTCATTACTGAGTATTAAGTATATTTACGTCATCAGTAATAATGTGTCCAGAAGGACTTTAGCTATTGGGTGAAGAAGAACATAAACAGGAAGCAGGATTATGTTTCAGATAATCGGTATCTAGGCTCTGTAAAGTTTTTTTTAATAATTAAAATGTTTGGAAGCAATAGTCAATGCATATTTGTAGGAAATGAATCATATAGTCTTCAACTTGAAATATGGTGGAATACAAGACTGGGCCCTTTTGTGACTAAGAAAAAAAGAAATGTACAATTGATGTCAAATTTTAATTCTAAATTAAGTACTAAAAAATCTGCCCCGCCAGCATATTTTGATTATGGTAACAGACGACTAAATGTTCCCCAGACCAGACTTTGACATAATTGTGCATTGAATAGTGACCTGTATAGATGCAATTTAATTTCAAGCCCTTTTTGCTCATGTGGCAAGAAAGAAGATGAGTACCACTATTTTTTGTATGTCCAATGTATAACGAAGCCAGAAAGGAATTTTTTGATGAATTTTTACCATTTGATAAAATTCATATTTTAGATATAGATGTCTTATTATGGGGGGGGGGGGGGGGGTAGATTGAGTGCTGGGGAGAACGAACGTCTTTTCTGCCAAACAGTCTGGCAGATTCACTTGTTAGTATTACTGTTATTATATTTTATTGAAATATTTTATTTATTTCTACATGCATGTATATACAAAATTATATGTATGATTCTTTAAAATGCATTGTTTTGTAATTTTCGTAAATATTGAATACTTTGAATGTACATATTCAATTGTGACCTAATTGAATTGTTTTTTATATGTAGGGAGAGGGCGTCATAAGTTTCTAGAACTTCAGCCCAATCCTTTGTAATTAGAAATTACGATAAAATTTGTTCATACCAAACCAAACCAAACCAACTAAGAAAATTACTTTGTCGCCATATTGAAGTTTAAGGAAAGAACGGGTTGTTTAAGCCGCATTTTTGTCAATAAAACGGGGAGGATAAAAACCTAGATTTGCAATATCCATCACCACAGACCCCAGCCTGTATTCTGGATCAAGGAATAAAAAAAGAAATTTCTTGACACAAGTATACTATTTAAAAGTTTTAAAAGGACAGAGAAAAAGTTTGGTGCGAATGCGATGAAAACCTTACTGTTGATTTACATATGGTTTTTATTGTTACACTGTAGATTGGAAAGATTTCCGACAATACCGATATTGTCATTACATCCATATGGAAAAGCTGTTCGAAGTTTTCCAATCCAATATTCCTCTCGTTGTCTACGGAAAGATGTACTCAGTGATGGACCGTTTGTATGATGGTAACTTTTCTAGAATTCTAACATTGATTGAAAAAAAACTTAGAATAATCAATGAACATCATCTTATCTGTCATAAGCCTGCATTGTGATTTAAAATTGAGTCTGCTTTTGAGTATCGAAAAAATTGCGAGATTTTAACAAAATATGAAGGTTGTAGTGGGACCGTGATGAAAGTTAAATCTAAACTGTATGACAAACAAGATGTCTTCAGCTTTGTCATCATCAACGTTTTCTTATTTATGTAGTGACATTACTCTATCGCATACTAACGGTATATATATGTGTTCCAACTAACTCAGTACTCTGAATAAGTTATAAGCCATGGCAGGCTACTGAGATATTAGCTGATACATGGATTTCAACGATATTGTTTTAAGTAAGCATTCCGTGAAGCCAAGTATATGTTGGTAAACTTTTCCCGAGTACCATGAGATTTGGTGCCGAGCGAAGCGAGGGACCAAATCGAATGGCGAGGGAAAAGTTTAACAACATACTTAGTACATGCTTCACACGAGAAATTAAGCCCTTTGTGTCTCTGTCTATTTTATTACAAATCTTTGTGTGTTTCTTATTATTCAATCAAGATAAGGATAGTTTGACCCTGACTATTGCCATTTTGTACAGGCCCAGATGTAATAATTATACCCTCGAGGTAAAATCTACCTGTCAGGTGACGGTTTACAGTGAGTAGTTTTCAAACACAATACAGGTTCATTTCAATAGATAAATCTCTGTATGAAGATAGTCATGTCATTTTGATGGATTTAAGTCAGGGGCATTTTATTTTTGTGGACATTATTAAACATTTGTTTTTGGTGGTAAAATTGATAAATTTCTCCTGAAAGCAAAGAATTCCACAGAAAACGAAAAGCAGGAAAAGAAAGGTTTACGGTTGGATATACATGTACACTACTTGAGCAATATAGGATGGTTCCAACGTATTTGAATTTCTTAAAAAATATCATAATTAGACTTTTTGCTGTTTCCGAATCAGTCCATATCTGTTTAACTGTTTAATTGGAATTGAAGAAGAAATTGAATATAGTAAGTCAAATGTTATTGTTCTCTATATCACTTCTCAATGCGATAATTCTGATTTAACGAGGCCCGATCTAGTTGATCTGCGCATACGTTTTAACGCAGCGTCGACTCAGGCACGTCACAGTACCCTGGACTGCCGTCACAATTCAATACAATAACGTCACAATTAAAATGACGTCAAATTGCGCAAAAATATTTCGCGGATCTTGCTCTTGCTCTATAGACTGCTTGTTGAAAGCTGGCTCATTCTGGCTTTTTATTACTTTTAACGTAGGTCGCGGGTTTACAGGGCTTTTAAAAGTGTTCGAAAACATACCATGAAAATTACCAATATAATTTCTCTACCTTTGATTTCCATTCTCTGAAAATTTTATAAAATTCGTCTGCACCGTTTTTGTGTAATTGAATTCCAAAGATGTCATTGTTGTAGTTACATTTTCAACGGTATTCTATTGAATTATATAGGAAAAACGTCGTTTTTGGCTTGTTTTCCGGCAAGGTTTTGATTTAAAAAATATCATTAACTTTTAAATCGTGCAGACGAATTTGTTTATCCTTTGGTATTTAAAAATAGAATTGATTTGAAATAAATCTATGTAAAAAAATTAATATGTGTTCGGGTTCATTTTTTCGTAATTCAATTGTAGATAATTGCTTTGATATTGACAAATGTAGCATTTTTAAAAACAACGTCATAAAATATCGCGACGTCATGCTTGGCGTCGTGAATATCAATCCGGTATACAGAGCACCAAAAAAAAAAAAAAAAAAAAAAAAAAAATACGGATTTTAAGAAAAGGGAAATTCACGTATATCTGCTTTCAAGTGACCAGTATCATAATAATTCAATAAAATAACTATTAGACATATTTCCCTTTCAGCTTATTTCCTCTGATATTAGTGAAAATTCACGTAAAAGGCGTAAACCAACAATCAGTCCTTTAGTTTTTTTTTATATATATATTTTCTTTATGTGTTTATTTCTTACCGTTTCCGTTTTTTTTTTTAATTCATGCGCGGATTCTAGCCGGAATTTGTAAAATAAAAGTGACCTTGTATTCCCCTCTGGAATAGGCAGACTTCCCATTCCCGTTGAAATTGCAGATCTGTGATCTAAGTTTGTTTGAAAAGTCAAGGACTACTACCACCCCCAACCCCAATCCCGAAATATGTTTTTACGCTTTGTTTGGCGCAATCAACAAGCAGATTTTATTTTTTTCTTAGACTTTCAATTTATACATATAACATTAATTGTACTGAATGAATATGGAAAGCAACGCAGCAAATAAAATATGTACATGTAACTAAAAACAACGCATGCCGTTAGTTATACAGGCAATTGAGTATCGACCCCCCCCCCTTTCTGTTTTTTCTGGGGGGTTTCCTATTTTAGCTTTTTAATACCTATTGCATGTTATTAATAATGTAACCCTTTTATCTCTTTACGCTGTTTTTAAATACATGCTTTTCGTTTTCGACTGATACATAAGAAGAGACAGCTTGCAATTTGTTCTTATTCTCGACGTCTGCCTCACTTTATCTTCACTTGCATGATCACTATCTAATACGTAGATAATCATGGAATATGCAGACATTGATAAATTTGAAAAACCCTCTTCTTCCTTTTCAGATTTCCATTTATATAATTCTTTATGTGCCTCCGATTAGTAAATATTTCGATTAAATCAACATGCACATATAGGGTGGAGTTGAAATTTAAAAAAATGGAAAACGTTTATTCCCCCCCCCCCGCGTTAGGAAGTAAGAAATGGAAAGAAGGGAGGGGGTCATATCCTACGTGTCTGTGGTTATTTACAAGAGGTCAATGCCGCTCAAAAATGTATATATATTTCAGTAGTATTACCCCGGTAGTGCCTTAGCAGTTTTTAATTTGTGATCAACCTGTATATAGATTCGTCCGAGATTAGCACATACCGTTTCATAAATATTGAGTTCGACTTTCCATCGGTGAGCAAAGTTTTGACGCTGTTTACGGAGATAAATGAAAACAAAGACATGCATGCCATAAATGGTTGTGTAGATAAATTATCGTAGAAGACAATGGTAATAAACAGTTTGTTAGTGCATTTCCACTGAAAGTGTACACTAAAATCACAGGCACCTGACGTTACTTATTTTTCTTTAAATAAGAAAAAAAATACACATACCTAATAATAAACGTTTATTATTAGGTATGTGTATATTTTTTTTTATTAAAAGAAAAATAAGTAACGTCAGGTGCCTGTGACTAAAATGAGTGCTTTTCTGAGGAGGGGGTATCGAGTGTAATTCGGAGTTAGATAACCTGTTTTATAATTGTACACATTTAATACATGTATTTAATATTTATAAATTATACATGATACAAGGGTTAAAATTTATTTCGAAACAAGTACATGTGCTCTCAGAATATACCCGAGAAGATGCGATTAATAACACATAATGAAACGCTTTCTAACACTTTCAGTGTTGGTCATTGGAATCAAAATAAGCCTTCATTATTTTTTATAACTTCAGCATGTTCTATGAATTTTGTTACACTAAACTACCCATTTTTACAAAAGTTATAGCTAGATAATGCACTGAATTTTTCCCTTTCTCACCGTGACGTCATAATCAGATGTGCACAAGAAAGTCGCCCAAATCATATAAATTGCGTACCCAGTTTTAATGACGTCAGCAAAACCGCGACCTACATTAAATAAATAACAACTTTGAAACATAATTTATTTTGAGGTATCAATTTCTTGGAATGATAAAAAATTTTGATTCTTGGAAATAAATTTGTATGTATTATGCTAAGAAAAATTAGAATGAAATTTTGTTACATTGCCTTTATTGTAGTCAAATGGGGGCACTTTCAAGATATGGACCATTTTTCGTGTTTTTATACACAATTACATACTAAAACTCCTCAATAAACAAAGGAATTGACAAATTAAAAAAAATAAATGATGAAATGTTTTTATTTTCACATATATCATGCAATTCACATCCCTCTTTTAAAAAATGAAAAGAAAATCGGAGGTAGCCTTTATTGCAGTGAAAAGGGGGCATATCAAAACACAAAAATAGGACTTATTTTATCCAACTATAGCTAGTATTTTATAAGTTGCAATAGGTCAGCTTTACATAACATCAACAAACGATTGTAATACTGTATAAGTTTCTAAAAATTAAATCATTCTTACATTATGGCATAATTTTCTCTTTATGCTCAATAAAAATGGTGAGTATAAATACTTCAATGTTCGAGGAGAAAGACTAAAATCGTTTACTTTTGGTTACAGTTAGATTTTTTTTCTAACTCACAAATTGAAATAAAACAAGATAAAATTAATGAATCTGTTCCAAGAAATTGATACCTCAAAATAAATTATGTTTCAAAGTTGTTATTAATTTAAAAGTAATAAAAAGCCAGAATGAGCCAGCTTTCAACAAGCAGTCTATAGAGCAAGAGCAAGATCCGCGAAATATTTTAGCGCAATTTGACGTCATTTTAATTGTGACGTTATTGTATTCAATTGTGACGGCAGTCCAGGGTACTGTGACGTGCCTGAGTCGACGCTGCGTTAAAACGTATGCGCAGATCAACTAGATCGGGCCTCGTTAAAAGTATTCAACAACAGCAATGTTAGAACTTTCTATGATTTAGGTTGTTTTTTTTGATAGCCCAAAGTACATATATGGATAGTCAAATACTTGCCAATTTTTTTTTATTTCTCACTAAAAACGTTTTTGTTAAAAACTGCATATAAATAGCTTTATTAAGCTATTTTAAATAGCTTAATAAAGCTATATAGCTATATGGAAAAACCCAAATAATTACTAGACATTTCTTAAATTTCTCTTTTACATTTGATTTTAATTAAGTTTTCTCACGTTTTGATTTCGGCTAAAGTTGAATTATTCAAAGACAGGGGAAGAGAAAGAGATCTTTTTTCCTGCATGTACTAATTTATGTAACTATGTAGTTTTTTTTTTACTGTTCTAGCACATCAGGTCCAGTGGCGTAGCCAGGCCACTAATGATGTGGACGCAAGAGTAGGCAGGGGGTTTGGGGGCCTAATGTCCCCTATGGATCCGTGGTTAAACCCTGGTGAGGATCCACAGGTCGATCCCCCGACGGCTATTGAATTTAAATGAGCATATTCGACCCCCCTGATCGCAATTTTCTTAAACTTTTAAGTTTGCTATGCACCCATGTTTTCGAGGTCTGTTTTTTTTTGTAGGAAATATGGACAAACACTCTAAAATGAGAAAGGATATGCCCAATACATTGTATCGTTGTTTATGTAATATGAAGAGCCCACTTAAAACAATTTTAGAATTTTGAAGAGACAAAATTAATCGGTTGGAGTGGTACATGTATATGAGAATGTAATGCACTTAAATGTAAAGTATCATATTATCCTCTAAAACTGATTCTGTTAATTTCAGTTATTATTTATCATTTATTAAATTGTTTCTAAACATTTCTTTTATTTTTAAAATTATTTATTATTGCAAAATGATTTAAGAGCATAAAAATTTCGCCTGCCTCTCCCTCTCTCCTTTTTTCCCTAAAATGATGTGGGCGTACAAACGTACGCCTGGCTACGCGCCTGAGGTCCATAATTCATTGTCTGCTGACCTTGCCCCGTGTCCATGATTGTAACCTATCATTGGTAATGATTTGCTCAATAATTATGCACACAATGGCAGAGTCACCCAACCATGAAGCTTGGGCTTGGGGTGTACCAAGTGATTTGGTAGCAGCAAAAATCCTTTGTTCGAGGTGTGAAACATGTACTAATGGAGGTTAAAACAACCATGTTAACAAATATTATTTGTCATTGGCTCGTAGTTTGGCTGATGTGTTTTATACCGAGGTTTAGGCCTTGATTTTGTTGAACTAACTTGACTAACAAATATTCGGTCTAGCTTACCAACATCTGAGGACCATGGGAGGGAGTGACCGGTCTGACAGGCAATGCTCCTCCTAGATACATATTATATAAATGGTGCCTGTTTTGGAGGGTAACAGTTGAAATTGACACCCCAAGGAAAACCATTGTCAACCGACGCGTCAGCGGAGGTTGACAATGGTTTTCCGAGGGGTGTCAATTTCAACTGTTACCCTCCAAAACAGGCACCATTTATTTTATTATACTGAATGTCTTGTTGATTTAGGATGTCAATAAAAAAAAATCGTCGATCGTCTTTACGTTCACGTTTAGAAAGCTTTCAAACTCCCTGCTACTTCGAAAAAGATTTACTGACCTCTTTATTGTTTGTTTGATACCCTGAAAGTCCTTTATCATCTAAAGTTTCGTTATTTCTGCACTTGCAATCATGTTTCGTCTGTCGTTTGTTGTTTTCAAGTAAGCTACATCGGACGCAAGCTTTTATTGACGTTAGGTTTATTCCTGTTCTTTCAAACGCGCAACTAACGCTTGTAGAATTCTACGGTGAACCGTACGCGCATTACCGTTGTGTTACCCGTTGCCACGTGTGTTGCTAAGGCTGAGGGTAATAGAACGGACTGTTAACTGCGTCTAAACCAATCAGATTTTAGTATTTAACTTGAAAGTATAATAATACAAATTGTAGAATTTCTCCGATTTTGTGTTTAATTATTTATATAGCCAGATTTGTTTTGTTGCCAGATTTTGTTTAGAGCGTTCACAGTTTTTCACAAATAAAGTAAATACTCCTTTTTTATTGTGATATTTCTTCTGAAACAATCTCACTTGTACTTTGATAATGAAATTAAAAAAAATACAAGTGTTTTTGGAATTTGATGTTATTGTTTGTAATCTCCGAAACTTACATAAATACAATTACAATTGTCAAGAAACCGGTATAAACCAATAGGAAGTCGTAAATAGGGTCATCTTTTAACATAGCTTCCTGTATAAGGTGTTGCTCACGACAAGTTTTAATTAATCGATATTACAAAGCGGTGTTTTCCTAAGAAATATATTTATATACTCTGTACATATATTTAAAGAACGAACAGAAAATAAAAGAGAAAGAAAAAACCCAAGTAAGACAATAGAGGGAGAAATAGCTGCATTAAAGGATTTTTCCTTTTTTAAATTAATTTTTTTTTCATTGCATTTAACTTTCATTTCACTGATTGTGAAACACACATTATATCTATAAAGAACCTATGAAATTCAAACATGGGGATTGGAAGGAGAAAACTTTCAGAGTTTTAACCACTGAATGAAACACACTAATCGAATAAATTTTAGCTTCGCAAGTTCCATAAGATCAAATGGAAAATAGTGTACACTTGAACATTTTAAATGTTTTTTAAAATTAAAATGTAAAGGAGAAAGGCATCAAACTGGCCATTCTGTGAGAGAAGAACTTCTTTCTCTTACAGTAGGCCCTCGATTATTAGTTCTTTCTCTCACAGAATGGTTAGTTTGAGGCCTTTCACCTACTTAAAACATGATTCTCTTTGTCCTGAAAATAAAAAAAATGTGCAAAACAGGTAGCACACATACAAAAATTCATTGTTTACAGAATGGACAGTTACAGGTTAGCTTGGGGTGCACAGCGATTTTTGAATGGCCATTGTGTTTCCAGATGCAAATATCAAAAGGTCTTTGTCTAAAGAATGGACGGTTATGTGGATTTCGGGGTATGCTAGTTTTTATATAAGAATGCAACTCCTCATAATCAGTTTATATTTTGCTTTGTAAAAGCAAACATGTTTCCCTCCGATGGAGAGAATATCTGATAGAATCGAAATCGAATTGAAACCAAAAGATGCACACAACTAGTGATACTTTGACCTGGAAACAGAGAATAGTAAGCGTAAAAGAAAATATTATCCAAACTTTGATCCCCTTTAAAACTTCGACGACAAATACAGACATTTCCAATTCAAACCGGAAATGTTATTTAATTTGAATTCAGTTTTTGAGGATATATTAATTACAGCAGTGTAATGGTTAAATGCAAATTGTGTTCCGAGTGTTGGATAGCCATGAACAACACTTCGACCTGAAAATGTATATCAAATCAAATCTGGAAATGTTTCAATTTTAATTATTTTCTACCGAAATATTCACTGCAGCAGTGTAGTTTTCATAGTGCAAACTGTTTTCTGGATAATACATTTAATAAAAGCATACTTCAGGCTTAAAATGGACTCTTCTCGAGGGAATCATTTAAATTGTCATTTAAATTCAAGTTTCGTGAATTGAAATAATGTGCATTATTCATAGTTTTAAATGTGTTCTTTTTGTTATACACATGTACACATTAAATCGTATTTAATGTATTAATTTGTTTTTGTTTCCCTCTTGTGCACATGCCAAGGTTTACCTGTATCTCTCCATTCTGTTTGTTTTAACTGTCCATTCTTTTTGAAAAAAACTGTCCATTCTTAAAAAAGAATGGACAGTTTTCCAAAAAGAATGGACACTAACAGGTGACTCCGTATATTTATTATGACCTTCGTTCAAAGTCTCTATACAACAGAGGAGTTTAAATCAAGTGAAGGGGGGTAATGCTTTGATTGTTTTTTTTTCCAGATAAAGAGTTTCCTCATCCTAGCCGTCTCCCGTCGTCCTTCCACATTATTCATTATATTCCCTTTTTCACGACGTATCTATATTAAATAAGTACCATGATTCACTGAGGTCGGCTATTATAGCCTATAATAGATGATATAAATACAATTTCTATTTCATTTCAAGAGAGTCGCAGGTGAACCTTCCAACCTAAATCAAGAAAACTGTACAAAGGTAGGTGTTCTATTTGTATGCACCGTGTCATTAAATAGTAAATAACAAAATAGAATATACAAGTATATATAAACACACATATAGAATATAAAATGTAGTATGAACAATTTATGAAACAATACAAGCTATCAATAAACAAGGGTGACTCAAGGATACTAGTATAGACAGATCATTCCGCAAGTTTTATGGTCGATACTATGACCCTGTCAGCAAATGAAAGTCAAATTCTGACTGACATTTTTCAAACTAATTGTATGGTCATTATTTGCACTCTTGCGTTTTCTAGGTTTTCCCTTTTCCCCGATATGACTAAGGAGCACATGGCGCTATGAACGGTCGGCAGATGCGCTAACTTCTCCATAGCACCTGATTCCAGGTCCGTATTTATTCTGCTACTGATTTGTATTATTCAAATTGAAATTTGAGCTTGAATACTGTTCGTTATCTCCATATATTTAAAAAAAAAATGCAGTTTGATCCAGTGGTGATTGCTTTTTTTTGTTTTTTTAAATATGAATGTATTGGGTGAAAAAAAATTTTCATTAAAAGACATGCACGAAAAGCGACGTGCAAATTACCTTTATACAAACGTAAGGTACTCAATGCTCCAGGACATTAATTGCTCTGTTTTTCGTTATTGAAACGAATAAAATTGAATCATAAAGTTGATTGTTGACTGATATTTAGATACAAATTGTTAGGCAATGTGTTGACATCCGTAGAAAGAATATTATCCAATGTTGACATAAGTCAAAAGAGAGTTTTGACATAAAAGAAATACATCAAATGTTGACTTCCTTTATTAGATGAGTTTTTTCCCTAGCAGGCCAATATATCTCCATCAGCTCACCAGGGTCAACACTCGTGCATCTTGTAATTAGTATGGCACGCCGATTGGTTCAAAAGTATTTTCTGCACGACCTTAAACAAAAATTACACGAGTTAGTCAAAACTTACACAAAGCGCGGAAAATACACACAAAGTTATTGAAATTTACACAAACTATACAAAAACTACACAATCAACAAAATATTTACACGATATAACGAGAAAATTACACAAACGTAAAAACGAAAACTGCACAAGTGAGAATACAACATCAACATAATATACGACGCATCCTCATTGCGCACATTTCATAAATATTCATTAGAGAACGGATCAGTGTGGCTTGGAAGCTTGAAACGTTATAAAACAAGAGGATGAGTAATGTGTTAACAATAATTTATTAATCTTTTAAAAAAGATTCGGTCTTTCAGAATTACGCTAGACTCTCAAGAATATGCCTAACGTGTTATATACATGTAAAAATTGACAGGCACACAATATGCATATAAATTAACATCCCCGATTAAAATATAGATAACGTTAAAAGGGGGGTGCATATAAACTGTATACACTTGTATTATCTGTTGCGTGTTTAATTGTTAGATTTTTTTGTTTCATTCCTCTATATAGCAATATCTTTTGAAAGTTTAAAACAATGATATTATCATAGTAAAGGTAAATAAATAAAAACAGCGTGAGTTAATACAGGAGAGTTAACAACAAAACAAACTCTTCTCCTCCACCACCCACTGTGTGTACTTTGGTAATAATTAAGGATGTGGATGTGTGACCTTTTCACATCGAGAAATTCCTCCCTACTGGGATGGAATGAAAGACACGTGTACGCTAATCGATTTATAGTTATTTGACACTTCAATGATACATTTTGATTGGAGGTTATTAGCAATTTACAGAGATTTTGAAGCAATGTTGCTGTCATCTGGGTTGTGGAATTTGCCCAATGTGAAAAAGTAGTACATGTAGTCTTAAATGTTAAACAACGTGTGGTGATTACATAAATACATGTATCCATGAAAATGTTAAATGTAAAATTATACAGTGTTTTACTTATGTGAATTTCAACTTAATTTCTGTTTTTCTAGAGTACATTATTTTGAATAAGTAAAATGCATATTTATAAAGGAGTTAGACAATTTAAAAAATATATATAATTTGAAATTATAATATGCAGATACATATGTAGTATCTCTATTAAAAGGGGGGGGGGGTGCCAAATAATTAACAAGCCAAAAAAAAAAAAGGTAAAGCGTCCAATCTCGAAAATCCTATTTCGTTGAGGTAGTGAGGCACCTTCAATTCCAATCCAGCGACAAAACAGGGGGCTTTTCAGTGGACTTTTTACAATGGAAGTAGGTTATTTTTGCAAAAAAAAAAAACAACAAAAAAACAAAAACAACAACAACAACAAAATCCAGGGGGGGGGGGGATTCTATAGGCCTAATTGACGATTAATTTTGTTTCATAATAATATAATCATGTTCTTTTTTTTATAATGGCCATATACATGTATTTGGGTAAAAAAGGTAATCTTACAAGAAACTTAGCGTTTGGAAAATAATTTTAAAAATCATGAAGTCGAATTTGAAATGTAAACAGAATAAAGAACATGAATTATTTGCATTTTTTAAGAGTGATAAAACGCGTTCTATGACACTGCTGTATCCATTCTAATTTTTTTATTGCATCCTATTTGTAACATTGTATGGTATATAAATGTACTTAGTAAAGCACACTGTTTTAAAAGTAATAAAACACAAAAGAGCATGTACATAAAACACACAGGGTATATATATCCTCCTTTTTTCTGGTCCTTTTTATTAAATTGAAAACATTTATCATGTAATCGTCATTACGAATGAGAGTAACGCTCACAAGAAATGTCTTGTTTTTAATTGAGTAGTTTATAACTGAAAATATGAGATTGCATGGAAAAGAATTCATAACAAAGTAGACTTAAGATCTCCAACGAAACTGATATCCTGATATTTCATAAGTATGAATACATGTGTTATTAGAATAAAATATTTTTATGTTTGGCGTTAGATGCAGGCGCGGATCCAGATAAGGGGGGGAGGGTCCATCCCAGTCAAAAAATATCCAATCCCAGAAATTTCTTGACAAGAAAAGATTGAAAGAAAGGAAGAAAGGACGAAAAAAAACTCGCCAAAAATTTAAAAATCTATTTCGTAGGGGGAGGGGGGGGGGGAGAGAGAGAGAGAGAGAGTTGTGTTATGACTTCTATTGTCTCAGATCTTTCATTTTCCACATCCATCTCACACACATATTCGCGTTTCCCGGGGGGGGGGGGTGTCAGCGTTTTCCAAGAGGGTCTATGGTAACCCCCCCCATCCGACCCCCTCTAGATCCGCGCACGCATGAGATCTAAATACATGCTGTATACATCTAACGTAATCCCAACGTTCTTAAACTTAAAATAAATATTTATCCAGCCAAATGAATCGAATATAGGTATACATGTATATAATTTCATATTCCGAGTGGTAAAGAAAATAAAATAGGTACAAATGAAAAGTACCAAAATTGATTCTACAGCTAAATGATTATAATCAGCAATAATTCTGCCAACTTCATGAAGAATCAACTTTATTAATCGATTCATTATGCGAAATAATTCTAACATTTTTTTTTTTAGAAAATCAAGATCCTAGTCAAACGTACTGTTTATCGTTAGGTACTTTTAGTTCGGAGTCGAGTATGCATAGTATGCATTTTTTTTACCCGCATTATACGATTCCTTTTTGTCACAATTTTTGTCCAGCATCAGATAATACCTCCGTATATTGGTTATGATCTCGGTCAATATAAGAAAAACATAATATTTTCGAAAAACGTATTCTCACATATAGATCACATGGATCGAAACACTTCATAATTGTTCGATTGACATTAGCTAGAAATCGGATTGAGTTTTAGCAAAGAAATAA
This sequence comes from Saccostrea cuccullata, assembly GCF_032062105.1. Classification (NCBI taxonomy): domain Eukaryota; kingdom Metazoa; phylum Mollusca; class Bivalvia; order Ostreida; family Ostreidae; genus Saccostrea; species Saccostrea cuccullata. Next base: position 1,608 of record NW_026923287.1, on the reverse strand, counting down.
AGAAGCAAAATAAAGCACATGTCATCGTCAATGCCATTTAATTTCCATTCTCGATTACATCCAGCTAAGTATATACATGAAGCGATAAAGAGTACAGAAAACCAAGAACACAATGAATATTCTATGTGCATAATAATGATATGCGCAGCTGTATGCGCAGTAAAATTGTTTGTGTAATTTTTAGTTTCCTCTGCTCGTGCAATTTTTGATTTTTGTTTGTGCATATTATACCCCTAAATCGTGCAAAAAATATGTCGGATTCGTGTGTTTTTCACTTTGTTTGTGTTAAAATCTTTCAAACTATGTGCAATTTTTACCTATACTGGTACGTGCATTTTTATTTTACTCGTGTAATTTTTTCATCTAACTCGTGTATAAAATCTTGATCGTTGTGCAGAAAATACTTTTGAACCAATCGGCGTGCCATAAATTAGGGCTGTAATAAACAAACTGACTGTGTTTTTTCTCACCTGCATAGTTTTCCCCACAACAATCGCTCCAGCTACTTTCGTTATTTCTAACCAATGAAAATTGTCCTTACTTTCTTATAAAACTGTTGCGTCATATTACCCATAATGCAATATTATTGCACGCATCACTAGATTGTAGAACACACATCACAAGATTATCGAACAAACATCACAAGATTATTGAACATACATCACAAGATTTCGAATATACATCACAAGATATTGAATATAAATCACAAGATTTTGAATATATATCACAAGATTATAGAATATACATCACAAGATTTCGAATATACATCACAAGATATTGAATATACATCACAAGATTACAGAATATACATCACAAGATTATAGAATATACATCACAAGATTTCGAATATACATCACAAGATATTGAACATACATCACAAGATTATAGAATATAAATCACAAGATTATAGAATATACATCACAAGATATTGAATATACATCACAAGATTACAGAATATACATCACAAGATTATAGAATATACATCACAAGATTTCGAATATACATCACAAGATATTGAACATACATCACAAGATTATAGAATATACATCACAAGATTTCGAATATACATCACAAGATATTGAACATACATCACAAGATTTTGAATATAAATCACAAGATTATAGAATATACATCACAAGATTTTGAATATACATCACAAGATTTCGAACATACATCACAAGATTTTGAATATACATCACAAGATTTCGAACATACATCACAAGATTTTGAATATACATCACAAGATTATCGAATATAGCAACGTTTGACATGCCATATATTTCTTTGCATCTTGTGTCTGTTTTCGCTTCGTTCCAGTATTTTAATATGCGTTTTTAGTCCGTTGACTCTCGGATTAAATTTTGTAACCATTACCAATTTATTGTGGGGTCTCAATACTTTTGGCCGTTACTTTTATTTAGGATCTCATTTCAGTCTATTCCAATTATTCATGTGATAATAGGATCTATTTCTGTATCAGAGAAGCCTCTCTTTGACAAGTGTTTCTTAAAGTCTTGTAGAATAATACTGAGAGCAGTGTCATTGGTATTTCTCACATGTCTTTTGCATTTACCTTTAACGAAACCTTTGAATACTACTGGGTTGTGA
>NW_026923286.1:0-21584 GCF_032062105.1 Saccostrea cuccullata | reverse complement strand
ATAACTAAAATCATTAACCTTTGTCTTCTTGAAGTGTCCTAAAGACCCTTAAGACATAAGTGAAGGTTTCATGCCTCTACGGTCTACAGTTTTGAAGTAGTAGTGATAACAATGTTTTTCGCATAAGGGGCAATAACTTTTGATAGAGTCTATCTTGGGGAACAAGAATGAAATCTTTGAAATAGTTTTAAGTGTACATATTAATGATGCAAAGACTGATTGCATATGTTAAAAGACAAAGGATATATAAAAAGAGCTTAATTTTTCATTTTTGCAATGACCTTGACCTTTGACCTGGACAAAATATTCAAGGTCAAAGGTCATGGGTCACAATGCAGTTGGCCCCATGCTTCTACCATTTATAGTTTTCAAGATACAAGGTTTAATAGTAAGTATAAAGAAGTTAAAGGGCAATAACTCATACAAGGGGTCATCAGATTCTTTTGCACCTATACAGTGAAGTTAGGTGCTTAAAGACCCTTAAGACATTAGTGAAGGTTTGGTGTCTCTACGGTCTAAAGTTTCGGAGGAGTAGAGATAACAAGGTTTTTCGCACAAGGGGCAATAACTTTTAAATGGGTTCATGTTAGGGGACAAGAATAAAATCTTTGAAACAGTTTCAAAAGTACATATAAATGATGCATAGACATTATATATATGTTGAAAAACAGAAGAGCTATGAAAAGAGCTAAATTTCTCTTTTTTGGGATGACCTTGACCTTTGAAATTTACACGAATTTTAAGGTCAAAGGTCAATGAATCTTATGCAGTTGGTCCCATGTTTCTACGTCTTCTCGTTTTGAAAATTTTTAATTATTTGTAAAATTCTAAAACTTCCAGGGGCAATAACTTATTGAAGGGGTCAATGAATACTTTCGCAATGAATCAATAAAGTGTCTACTAAATTAGTCCAAGACATTAGTGAAGGTTTCATTTCTCTGCGGTTTATGGTTTCGGAGGAGTAGCGATAACAAGCTTTTTTGCGAAAGGGGTAATAACTCCGAAAGGGGTCATAGTTTATATACGCAGAGTCAACTGCGAAAATCTTTTACGGAGTACATTCTTATGAATTGAAAATCTTTATGATAAATCTTGAAACTCAAAATCACACGGCGGAAAAATAATAAAAAATAATAAGAAAAAGGAAAAAAAGAAACAGAAGGAAATCAATAGGTCTTTCCACAGAAAGGTGGAAAGACCTAATAAAAAATAATAATAAAAAGGAAAAAAAGAAACAGAAGGAAATCAATAGGTCTTTCCACAGAAAGGTGGAAAGACCTAATAAACAGAAGAATATCAATAGGTCTTTCCACAGAAAGGTGGAAAGACCTAATAATAATAATAATAATAATAAACATAAGCATTTCAAGAGGTCTTTCCACAGAAAGGTGGAAAGACCTAATAATAAACATAAGCAAATCAATAGGTCTTTCCACAGAAAGGTGGAAAGACCTAATAAAAAGGAAAAAAAGAAACAGAAGGAAATCAATAGGTCTTTCCACAGAAAGGTGGAAAGTCCTAATAATAAAAAAAAGAAACAGAAGAAAATCAATAGGTCTTTCCACAGAAAGGTGGAAAGACCTAATAAGTATCCAACCTTCCAATAATATTAAGGGAATATTAAGGGACCCTCTCAAAGAAGGGTACTACTACTATAGGATCATATAGGAAAGTGCCAATTATTCGCACTTTAAAGCAAGTTATACAAATACTACATTAGACTTTTTGCTCAAATTGAAATACAAGTATGATAAGCAATACTATATTGTCCATGATATGTAAGAAAAACACAAAATTCTACCATCTTGCTACCAATCGGGTCATTTTAAAATACCAAAAATTAACAATTTCTCCTGTTTTATGTAGATACTTCAAAATATGACAGATACAAAAGATTGATTACAAAAGAATAATTAAAATAATTGAACGATACTTACAATTTAACAAATTTCCAAAGCATACATTCAATGCTATTTTTAAAATAACATTTTGATTGTTTTACAATTAAAACAAGTATTAAAATATTTTTATCAATATTGATCTTTACATTAAAATAAAAAGCGACTTCGGGAGCAGTGCCAAATTGATAGATATTGCTAGTTTCGGTGTTATAATAAGTCCCTTCTTTATTCGAACGTAAAAAATGTTTAATCTTTTCCGCTTTGGTTCCTTTTTCTTTTTAACTACGTGTTTGTGAAATTGCTCCTAAACAATAACTTACAGAATACATTGACAGTCATGGACTGACTGCTTGATCCCGTGCCTCCAATGCTGTAACTGTTTTTGTGCTGTACACGTGTAGGTACCAGCCATGCCTCTCTGTATTCTATGTATTGAGTAGTTCAGTACCATTCTGTCTAAATCCAGAGTCACCTGTCTTGATCCAGTAGACAGTGGTTTGGGAAGGATTTCCATTGGTGACAGAACACATGACAGATAGGTCACCTCTTTCTATAATGTCTTTATTTGTCAAACTGGACACAGTCGGAGGATCTATAATGCAAAGCAATAAGTGCAAAAAATGTCAAATTTTCTTTGGTTAGCAAGTGATCAATGCTAATTTTGTACTACTTCATGCAGATATACCAAATTGGTCCATTAAACTATAGAGTTTCACAAAACATATTAGGTTATCAGAGATTAATTGGTCCCCTCAATTTATATTGTCTTTAAAGCAAATTAGTCTCATATTTATCTATTAGTGTACATCCCAATATGTATGCAATTTCATCTGATAAAGCTTGCAATTACTTGGGAAAATGGATTTATCTAACCATTCAAACCAGTATCACATCGAGGAAATGTAATTCAAATCCTGAAGCAAATTTTGCTAGCATTTATCTCTTGATGCAATATCAATGCAAGTTTGATTTAGATAGGCCTTATAGTTTTTTGGTCATTGACCTACACATAAACTTAAACCTGGTCACTAATCTAGAAAATGTAGGTCGAATCCAGCATCCAGAGCAAGTCCAGCATTGCTCATCCTAAGATATATCATTTATGCAAAGGATTATGTGTGGTACAATTCCCAGTAAATTGAGAAAAAACAAACATAATCAAAGATTAGATAAAACTCACCCTGACGAATGTTATCAGTTTAAATAACACAAATAAAATTTTGTTTATATATAGTTAGTATGCATTCTAAAAACAATATTCATGCATGTTTTGTTTAAGAAGATCTTATAATTCATTGGGAATTAACCTGCTCCAAAATCTTTCTCCTGTTAACTAATCGAGATAATGTCTTTTATTTTCTACATCCGAAGCAAGGATGATAGTGTCCATCCTTAAAGCATCAACCATACGATTAAAATTATAATCGGTCATAAAATGAATTTATAGAGCTACTCCAAATATGCATGTCAAAATTTCTAAGTCCCCACTTTTAATTTTTCAAAAAGTTCAAAACCTAAACGTCAATGTACTAGTTGCTTGCAATTTTGCTCTATATTTGCAATACTTACCTGTCAAGGCCCAAAAAAATTGTAAACGAAAGAGTAATTACTCGACCGTGACCGTTTTTATTAAAAAGCATGAAGCTCGAGTTCCATATGCTTTCGGGTGTATTCTTCATATTTTTCCATGTGTTCTCCATCTTTAATTGATAACGAAAAACAGAAAAAAAGTTTGATTTAAATGAGGTTTATGTCCACACAAAAAAATGAAAGTGAAGTTGAAATGGCCGAAGCTGGTCGTAGTTAACGATACTTTTGTTTGCTTTCACTGTTTGATTTATTTTACTTAAAAATTTATAATTACTGCCCGAAAAACCTATAAAACCTGAATTCCTTTTATTCATTAGAAATCGCTGGATTTGTAACAAAAACAACAGAATCATCTTAGAGTTAAATCGGAAAAATCAATGGAACCGGAACCGGGAGTGGCCTCCTATCAATTTCAAACTGGAGGAGTGGGGCATACATGTAATGAGAAATTATGCAACTATAGTCAGCAAGGCACAGACACTTTCGATAAGCCCCCTTGTCATCCTAATCTCAACCCTAACTTACATGTATGGAAGAAGATAGACCGGAGTGTTAGACCGCTTTTCCAGCAGCAGAGTCTAGCGGAACCCAAGGACGACCTAGTCTCCACATAGAAAAACATTCAATAAAATTTTATTTCTTAAATTGTGTGAAACTTTGAGGAACGGTTGTCTTGCTGCGAATTCGTTTAAATGAAGGATAATGCAGTATTTAACGTTGCAAATTTTTAATTCTAGGGTGCCTTAACGTTTCTGCCTATTGTGTCAAAGTGCTTCAATAAAATAAGTAAAGTGAGAAAAATTATTTTGTTACTTTTTTATCATGTATACTTATTAAATTAAATTGTTTAAATAATTCAATATAAGAGCTGTGTAAAGCAAAAACTTGCCTGGGGACTTAGAAATGCTGACTAGTATACATTATCCTGGTCACTCATCTGGAAAATGTAGATCAAATCGAGCATCCGAAGCAAGATTGGTTGTATCCATCCTTAGATGTATCAGCCATGCAAGTTTGGTCCAGGTAGGGTTAAAGTTACGTAACAAGAAGCCTAAGGGCCTTTAATCGCTCTTCTGATAAACTGTACAATCTATCCCTTATATTTGAAGTCTTAAGCTCTGAGTATCATAAGACCCAAAATGCACCAACTGTCAAAGATTGATGATTCTTAGCCAGTAAGGACTGAAGGGGTATTTCAATATAGCTATAAAATACTATAAGTAGATCACAGAGACCTTTGAATGAGATTGGAGAGTTTAATTTGTATTAAACGTAAGTGAATGCGGATAAAATCTGAACCACGTTCACATGCATTGTTAGTTAATGCAAATTTGTTTACTTCAAATTAATTTACTGCATATTAAATTACTTAGCATAAGCTCCGTTTGAACGTTAAGAGAAGGTAATTCGATTTCAATTTTGAGGTATCTGTTATGGCAAAATTAAGTCAAATGCAACATGGTCAGCTTTTAATACTTGTGCTATAATTGAGTGAAAAACTGAGGAAAATAGTGTTAATCACTGAAATGTGTGTACAGACATTGTAACATTATGTCAAATGCATATGCTTCTATATAAGGTGACGTGATTTGTAAATGACGTCCGAATAGCCTTTCGCTTTACTGTAAAGTAGAATTTTAATCCGCATTACTTTACTTTGCATTAGCTGTCGCATTAATTTGATGCGAATTAAACTCGTGTTTGAACGGGACATCAGAGGAATCATCCATGCAAGGTTGGTCCAGGGAAGGATATAGAGATAGCAAACAGTATTTAATATCAAAATCCATAAAGCAGTACAAAATAGGAGTAGAGCAAACACGGACATCAAAAACATGAGAGGTTGGATCAGGTGCCATGGCGGAGTGAACATCCCCTGCCGACCGGTCACACCCGCCGTGTGCTCCTTGTCATGATCTGGAAATAACGGAAAAATCCGTCGCCAATTCAATGTATAAATAATAGACTTAAAATTAGTATGAAAAACGTTAGTCAGCATTTGACTCAAGGTCATGGTATCGACCGTACAACTTACGAAATGATGTCTTTAAATCAGACTGCTGATATTCTTGTTTCATCAACTTGTTTATCAATTATTTGCCGCGTTTAAAAAATTGTTCATCTTCTTTCACGCATAGGATTTAGCGAAAATTATCTTCATATGAAACCAAAAATAGGTCTACTAATAAAGGGGTCAGTTAGTACCTATGGGAATTCCAATAGATTGTTGGAAGACCTGGTCTCCAAAAACTTCATAGATATTGTCAATCAGATACTCAAGCATCTTTTTGATGTTAACTCCAGAGTACTTGTGTATACAATCAGAATATTTTTAGCAAAATATTTTTGCAAATGACAAATGAAATTTACGATTTAATTTTTGTCAAAACAAGCAGCTGTCAATGATAAAGAAACGCCTGGTCTTTAATTTATCGTGAGAAACGGTTGTGTATAAAGTTGAAAAAAATCGTAAGTTTTTAAGCTGTTGATTTTGGTAAAATCTTGTGATTTCAAAATGCTCACAACTTCCTTGGATTATTTAACATTTCTTGAATATGTTGCTGCAAACATGAAGTACTCTTGAAGTTTCTCCTTCAGTACTGTTATATCTTAGTGAAGAGTAAAAATGGCTTTGTTGAACGTTTAATGGAACCCGCTTTGTATCTTTGTTTGTCTTAGGATTCCTAAGTCTAAGGATTCTTAAGTTTCGAAGTATATATATATATATATATATATATATATATATATATATATATATATATATATATATATATATATATATATATATATATATATATATATATATATATATATATATATATGGTAGTTTAAATTCATTTTGTTTTTTTTTGTGACCACTTGTAGACTTAAATCCAAGTTTTTCTAAAATACAATTTATATTATGAGTCTTACAAACAAGGACAATGTTGTTACCTGCTTTGTCAGCAGGGACCAGTAATCTATCTATTTCTTTTTTCACTACAGGATTATTGAATACAGAAAAATATACATGATCCCGAGTTTTCTTCTGATGTAGTATCTTTTTAAAAATAAATTCAGGCTCGTAGGAATATTACAAAAAAATAGCTAGGTTGTTTGATAAAGAAGGGTAATTAAAGTGTCCAATAGATTCTTGGAGAACTTTGCAATTGGGTCATACAACGTAGAAACACTTACTTTGAGATTTCTGTCTAACATTTACAAAGTAAATGGAAAAGTTAGACCAAGATCCAAATTGAGCTCATGTAAGATTTATGGCTCCGTAGTCCCCCCAAAAACTGTTATGCAAACCAGTACATGTTATGAAAGAAGAACTCTGCGTGTTTGCATTTAAGTTCTATGTAATGTCTACTTAAAAGGCCGAATAGACAAAGGTATTGCCAGTTCAGTTTTTATTTAAAAAAAGTGGTTGTCTAAAATCAGGACGAGGAGGGCAATGAGGAATCAATTTATAAAAACTTTAAAATTATCCGAATTATTTTATTGTTTTCTAAAATGGATCATTTATAGAATTCAAATATTTTAAAGATATGAAATTCCTGAATTAAGTAAAATAATTTCAACGTGTATCGGATTGATTTCAGGTGTAACAAAAGCTATACGTTTGAAAAATTCTGTAAGAGAAATTAAAGCTCCACACAAGCATTTGTAAGAGATTTCAACAGATTATCAATAAAAACTTTTTTTTAAAAAATTCAAAACTTTAAACACTGTCCCAAAAATCGAAGTGTTAACTGATTTTCTGAAGAAAATATTTTGAATCAAATCAAACTTATTCGTCTCTGTCAAACACCCTCATATACGATTTTCCAAGATATTGCACAAATTACCATAACATCGTTTATTTCGATACTCGTATGCCTTAGTTCCACAACAACTAGTACCGTGGACATTAGAGGTTATGATTCCACCAAAACATCATTGATTTCGAGTATGTTTAATTCCCACAAATACCTGTTCAAAAAAGAAACACACAGTTAGCTCTGCTAGTATAAAAAAAAACGCAGTAATTTTCATAGTCTTTCATTTGTACAAATTTATTATAGTCATGGTGTTTTAATTGCGTTGTTTCCATTGTTTTCTCATTATCTTTTCATAAGTCAACTTTCCTGACTCTTGCAGCCATATACCTTAATCATCTGCATACGGAGTTTATACATCTCAGTTGATTCGATAGGCTAGAGCGTGCTCTACGTATGAATAATTTCTTAAACGAGGTAAATTATTGACAAACAAGTTGATAGAACAAGAACATAAGCAGTCTCGTTTTAAGTCATCATTTCGTAAGTTCTTTGGTTGATACAATGACATTGTCAGCAAATACAATTTATCATTGAGTCAAAAGCTGGCTGACGATTTTAATACTAACTGTTAGTCCATTATTTATACACTGAATTGAGGAGGGTTTTTTTTCCGTTATTTCTCAATCATGACAAGGATCATACGTTGGGTGTGACCGGTCGGCGGGAATGCTCACTCCTCCATGGCACCTTATCCCACATCTGATGTTTTAAATGTCCGTGATTGCTCTGCTTCTATTTTGTATTGTTTTAAGGACTTTGATTTTGAATACTGTTCGCTATCTCCATATGTTTCATGTCAATTACTGTTCGTTATCTCCATATTCTTCATTCGAAATATGAAGAACTAAAGGGCCTCATGTTAAAAAAGATAAGCTGTAGAACTGTAGATCTCTTGGTGAGAAATTTGGATGTGGAAGAGAAGAGATGTCTATTAGACTTTTGAGCTTGAAAACTGTTCATTATCTTCATATATTTTATCCCAGCATTGCAGTCCGACATGTTGGAATCATGCTGAATAGCGGTTGACTTGATCAATTGATTCAAAATTTCTTTATCTTAAATAATTTATTTCCAAGATCCTAATTTATTACAACATGATAACACATATCTAAATAAAAAAAATAAGGCAACTGCCAGTGATGGGACCCTGTCCACATTTTTGGACAATAACATTTTCCCCCTTTGACATCTTGTAGGATGTAAAATTTTAAAACAAAAATATTCTGAATGCAAGTATTGTTACATCCATATTACTTTATGGCTGTGAAGTTTGGAAATTTGATAATAACAATGTCTTAATTTTTTTTGTTTTCAATTTTACAAAACAATTTTAAATCTGAAAAAAAATTTTTCCCCAGTCATGTTTGATATAATGAACTGGATAGTTATCAAGTAGAAAATTTTATCAAATCAAGAGTTATTTTATTTATTTATTTATTTATTTTTTTTTTTTGCTTTTTTCTTTTTTTCCGGATCATCACACTTAGGTTTTCTGATTCCAAATCACCACTCTTCGAAACTGATGACGTAGTACGCAGAGGCATTACGTTATTTTTCTTGCGCATTAACAAGTTTTTTTTAGGAGAGAACAAAAAAAAATTGTTTCAAATATTTTTATGCTAACCCTAAGGTTATCAAATTTTATAACTTGTTAAAGTGTAAGGACACTTAATTCATTTTTGGACTCGCAAACTTTTGTAAAATTTTATTGTCAGTTATAAATTAATAATGACAAAACTAATGTGTAACATATGTTGTAATACAGATAGATTTTTTATATGAGCAGAGGCCCTCTGTACTTAGATGTTTTGAAAAATCCATGTACATAGTTATCAGTTGTTCCTCTCATTCATGCTTATATATTATAATTTTGTTTTATCATTTGTTTTCATATACGTTTGGGATCCTAATCTTAAATAAAAACTTCAAAAACTTGAAAATTTAGGCCTTCCTTTTTTCAGTTTAAAAAAGACATTTATCATACCAACCGTAATCTGACAATCTTTCATTTCAGTCTTTATGTTTAAAAATAAAAATTCTTGTGTTATGAACTGTTTCATTTGAACTTTAAGTTCAGTACCCGTTACGCTTCTCAAAACTTCAAAATAAAATTGTAAAAGGTATTCAGGTAGGGACATTCGTTGAAAAGAATAAAGTTATTGCTATATCAAGTTGAAGACCACCATACCAACTTCATTATGTAATAAAAAATAAAAGCCATTGACATTAAAATATCTAGGTTGGCAGGGGGTACAGTTAAATCCCTGCGTTTATTCATAGATATCAGTTGCATATTCGAAAAAAGCGCGGACCGGCAGGGATGTTTACGAAGCTATCTTATGATATGAAATGTCTGATACAAAACTGACCGCGCGCCCATGTCATTGTTGGCTCGATGAAATCGTCGTAACTCTTGACTACCTTGATGGTGATGCTGTAATAAGAGAGTACAGACTTCAAAGTCCCTTAATCCATGATTATGATTTATGATTTACTCCAACGTACAAATATGAAATGCAATGCATTACCTGCTTCACTGAAGGTAATTGTTGCATTACGATTTTATGCAACCGTTCTACCGTGGTCGATGTATTTGTTTTATATTATTTTCTCACATATTAGCCTTGAAGCAATTTTCTTTTGAAGATTTGCAGATACATTGGAAAAAAAAAATTGATTTTTTTTCTCAGTCATCAAACAGTATTTCGATTTCAATATGCGATAAATTCCTCTTTCTACGTATCCTCTATGGATGTTTTCTTGTCGAACAAGAAATTGTCTCGCTTTGCATGTTTCAAGAATTCTAATTTCTTATGAGCAACCTTGAAACTTTCGTACACATACGTGCAGTTCTTGAATAGACGTAACGCTGTTTTAAGTAGTGAATAGGACCTATTAACTATGGAAGCAATCATTACTCAACCAAAAGGTTTCAGGTGCCTTATTTGAAAAAGAAAACATACCTGTATATCAAATAACCGTGTCATCATGTTGGGAAAATGTGCATGTCTTTTAAGTTTTTCTATATTGCATGTGGCATGTAATCACCGATTTGAAGGTATGCTGATATTTCTTAAATTTCAAATTATGAATTCTCCTTCACAGATTTGAATATTCGTCTTAAACAAACACTGTTTAAGAAAACAGAAATGTGTAAATTGTTTTCTTTTCATTTCAATTAAATATTCACAAGCCATTTCAAAAGAGCTTCAATCACAATTTTCATATTTTAGTTATTTTTCGTACAGTCTTTATACTTTGTCATGTAGTGCTCGTCCCCAAAGAAAGAATTTTATCAATCTCGATCCTCAACAGTTAACATATCTCAGTCCTCGAATAAAAGAAATAATGGTTTTCGTATGTACATTTTCAAAACAGGGGATATAACTGTATTTTCATGGGTCCGCTTTTCCCACTGTGCATGATTGTACTAATTAATGAATTTATGAGATTGAACAATGTTTGTTATTTTCACCTTTTGTACCTAATCAATTGTAAATAATTTTAATGTTAATAATGTAAATATTTGTTTACATTAAAATACAAATTTAATGCATTCAGCGAACAAGTTAAAATATGTAAAGTTAAAAAAAAATGTCAAAGTAAATTGTGTTCTATACAAATATACATTTAATCCATATGCATACAAATATTTAAAAGTGGCAATACGGTATACCACAAGACGTTACCACCGATTAACCGGTTGATGGTATCAAAATTGACATTTTTTTTTTTTTTTTTTTACAAATGTTGTTCTCGAGTAGTTTAATTTATAAACACAATCTTTGAAATTTTTCTTCTCTGTTTATGGTCATTAAGTAACTAACCAAGTGCATAGCTATGTTGAATTAGACTGCCTCTTTCAAAATTGTGAATTTCATGTCACCGAGGGTCAGGGTCACCTAGGCGGGGCATATAATAGAATATATAAAACATGAATTATTTCTTTTAGCAGCTTCTTCTCTGCTCTTGAAAATTAATTTTAAAAAATGTGTTCAATTTTACATAGTTTTGTTATTTTTTCCGACTAACCGATTACAAAATTCTGAATTTATTGTTCCGACCGATTAATCGATTAACCGGTTAAGGGTGGGGCATCCCTATAAATTATATTTCATCATAAATGTTTGATAAATTCTTTTAAAAATCTTCTTTAAATATCAATCCATCATTAAACCAATGTACTAATGAAAATAGTTTAGAGTAGAAAACAATTTACCAAAAGAATTTTTCAAAATATAATAAACTGAGCAGTAATTTATTGTGTAAATTGGAGGGTGGGGCAAGCAGATTTTTATAATTAAAAAATTATATACTAAGAATATCTTTTACTGTGGTTTACGGCTGTAATAGAATTATGTTAAAATATATATTTATGGAATTCAATTGCTTCCACAAAAATGGTTAATTTCCTACATTAGAATTGCTATTACTTTGGGAAGAGGCCAGGAATATACAAATTAATTTTCTGTAAGACTGTAAGCAATATGGATATATATTCCTTGTCGGAATAAAATGAAATAAAGTTTATAAAATTTTTATGGAACGCCATCACTGCCTTATAGCATACAACTATGCATTTATTATGTCAATCTATCATTACGTGATGTGAATATATCTTTACGTTATGTCAATTTTTATGATATGATGAAAATATATCTTAACATCTTGTCAATGCTGCATTACATGAAGTAAATACATCCTTTCATTATGTCAGCACTTCATAACTTGAAGTAAAAAATTCATCATGTGAAGTGATAATGTGTTTACATTGTGTTAAAACTTTATTACGTGAAATGAATGTTTCTTTACATCATTTCATTTCTTTAATATGTGAGGTCAAAATTGCATTACGTCAAGTAAATTGTGTTTTATAATTAAACTTATCATTACATGAAGTCAAAGATACATCCCTTTTTGAGAGTGTATATTTCTATTATATCAAAGTATTATTACGTGATATGGATTTATCTTTATTTTACGGCGAGAGCATCATGATGTGAGGTGAACACATCTTACCTTCATGTCAGTGCTTTATTAATGTGGTGTAAAAAGTTTATAACATAATGTGAACATATCTTTATATTATATCAACACTTTATTACATTATGTCATAACTCCATACCGTGATGTGGATATATTATAACGTTATCTCAACTCTTTCTTATGTGATCTAAAAATATCTTTATATTGTGTTAACTCTTTATCATGTTGATTCCAAAAGTGCATTACCTGATGTAAAAATACATTTACATTATCTCAAGGCTGTATATCGAGTATACAATTAATGTTGACGACCGTGTTTGAATGACTGTTAAGAAGGGGGGGGGGCTGATTGATTAGGAAGAATTACAGGAACAACCCCCCTCTTTTCCCAGACATAGCTTTACTATATTGAAAGTACAACCCCTACACTCACTTTTTGTTGAAATAAAGTCCACTGAGGGCAATGTAGTATATCTGAAAAAAAACTAGGACTGATCGAAGTTGGACCCCCCTTCCCGAAATGGGATTTTCGGGCTTTGACAATTTTTTTGGGCTTGTGAAATTTTTTCGGGCAAATTAATACATATATTTTTTTGGCTGACCTCCCCTTTCAAAAAAGATGCTACGTCACTGGAATTAGAAACTTTGTCAACTATTCTAAAAAATCTACCAGTCCCTCATCTAAATCGAATATGCCTTAGTAAAGATGCATGGGCACATATCAGTGGCGGATATGGGAATCTTGAACAAGGAAGGGGGACGGTATATGGTTTAAGACCAAGGGGGGAAGCGGAGAAGTTCTCAAGTTGATTTTTTTTTTCATAAAACTACAAAGCCTGAATTCAGCTAAACTTAATGTGAAACGAATGCAATTGCCCTACAAAGTAAAACCAATAAATTTATTTATTTTGGTCACTAAAGATGGTAGGAGCGGATTACCCCCCCCCCCCCCAACCCACCAGTGCACGTGTGTTTTACGATTTGTTTACACCTTAAAAAAAGGAAAGTTAAAGACTGATAAAAAATGTTCTTAGTAAAGAACATCACAAGTTTTAAGACTTTTATCCAAAAAAAAAATAATAATAATAAAAAGAAAAAGAAAGAAAATTGCTGCACGACTAATAATATTTGATTTATTTCATTATCAGATTGAAGTAAACGCCATTGAATTCCGACGTGACTTTAATTCACAGTCTCAGTGTTAAGGCTTTGCACGTTTCAAGATTGTCAATCATTTGTCAATCATTTGTCGCTTAAAAATTTTATTAAAGATGTCATTCCAAAATCGCTGAGAATTTCTACGCCAGTTTTCTCTCCCGCCAATTTTAGTGCTTGCGGAACGCGGAAAATACGTTATGCACATATAAAGGCCGAGGATACCCGCATTCGCATAACGTAATAGTAAATCGACATAAGTAGAAGAGTGCGCACAGTATGACATGAGCTTTTCACATCAGTTAATAAAAACTAAGATGGTTTTTTTTTAGCATGAGTGATAATTTCATATCATGTAGGCCTTTCAACTGCCGCTAGGGGTCGGTGTTACGAACGATAACTCACTGCTGAAACTTGTTTCAGCAGGCTGGGGTATCTAACTGTTAAAACGCAAGGCAGTTTTAGCATTTCCCAAGTGTTGCTTTGCTCTCAGTAGAATCTAGTGGTTTTAAAATTTAGCACCAATGTTAGCTTATTTACTATATAGTTGCGGACACCATTTCACTACAAATAATTAAAAGTTTTAATTAAAATAAAAAGTGAAATCTACCCTCCTTCTCAGTTCTAAGCTAATAAAATTTTTATACTCGGTCGTTCCCCTTCGTGCTTAGTAACACAAATAAGATGATCAATTGTTGCATTTACTTGTAAATATATATATATATATTTACACAGGAAGCGAAAAAGCGCGAACACAATAAACATGACATTAAATTTTCTTCTTCATAATAATCGTCAAGAGAGTTATAACTATTGAATATAGTTTGTTCCCCGTTCATTTGACCCTGTTATTTCAGGTAGCGTGAAGGCATTCTCTTTCTCTTGGTCAAAACTTTTTGTGAACAAAACAATGGAAGGAACCCCGACATTTTGTGTAACAATACTAATGCTAAAGCAGCCTACATTTTATTCCTATACACGATAACTCACATATTGGTACTTTGTTGGTCATTTTATATACTTCAGTAACCTGTCCTTAAAACACAACATCGTATCATACAATTATAAATAATTAAACTTTTTAATGATAAAATTAAAGGAATGCATAAGGCATTATCTTATTTGATGATTTCATGTACATATACATCTATCTATGAAATTTTTTTTCCATATGTGCAACTTGAAAAATTAGTTGAAAGGTCTATATCATGGAATGGAGGATTGGCATGACATATAAGACATATATTCATATCACGTTATAAAATATTGACGTGGTGTATTTACTATTTTCGCATCACATAAATGTACTACCAACTTCAATATAAAGAGCATCTACATTATGTATGAATACACCTACCTAATGTAATACAATTTTGATATTATATATATGATATATTTACATCATGTAAATTGGTGTTGGTATAATGGTACGATTTTGGTCCATAAAGAATTGACAAAATGTAATGGAAGGTTGACACGATTCAATAGTAGTGTGAGTTAATGTCATAAAGAATTGACATAACGTAATGAAAGGTTGATACAGTGTAATTGTTGTTTAATTTAATGTCACGAACAGTAAACATAACTAAATGCAAGTTGACAATATATAATTGTAGTATGTGTAAATGTCATAAAGTGTTGACACAATGTAATGGAAAGTTGACACGTTGCAAGGATAGTGTGGGTTAATGGCATAAAGAGCTGAGATAATGTAATGGAAGGTTGACACAATGCAATAGTAGTGTGGGTTAATATCATACAGAGTTGACATAATATAATGGAAGGTTGACATAATGTTATAGTATTGTGGGTTAATGTCATAAAGAATTGACATAATGTTATGGAAGGTTGACTCAATGTAATAGTAGTGTGGGTTAATGTCATAAAGAGTTGACATATTGTAATGGAAGGTTGACTTAATGTAATAGTACTATGGGTTAATGTCATAAAGAGTTGACATAATGTAATGGAAGGTTGACACAATGCAGTAGTAGTGTGAGTAAATGTCATAAAGTGTTGACATAATGTAATGGAAGGTTGACATAATGCAATTGTTGTGATATGCTATAAGGCAGTGACGGCGTTCCATAACTTTTCATTTGAAATGAGAGCTTCAAATATGATTTTTCATCATCCTTTCATCATCCTTCCCAACGAATTAAATCATGATTATAGAAATTTATGTCTTAAAGGACAAGGTTCACTTTTGCCTTATTTGGCCTTGTGAATTTCTGAAAAACTGAAACAACACAGTTTAAGTTAACAATGCATTAAATATCACTTAGATCTTTGGTGACTGCGTATCTATCAAAATGACGTCACAAAAACGGCCTATTTTTAAAGCTTTTTTTTGATATTTGATATACCTCTGAACTAAAATATGCAGCTAGTAAATGATAGAACTGTTTCTGAGAATTAATGGACACGTTTTATTTTTTAAATCAGAGAGTGTGCTCATACTATTTTTCTTCACTGAAAGTACGCAACTATACCTGTTTACCCAAAAATTCAAGAACATTGCAATTTCATAAAGCCAGTTCTCCTAGACCTGGACTTTTAGAAGAAAATTTTTTATAGAATATGAAAGCACCAAGTCTCTTTTTTATTTCAATGTTTCAAATAGAAAATCAAGTGTCGATCAAGTCATTGGTTATCTACAGGGCCATTTTATGCACAAAGTGAACCGACTTCTTTGATAAAAACGGCACTTTTCATTTACTTGATCTTGGCCAAATGCATAGAAAATCGATTGAAAACTAATCTTTAACAGATTGATTTTTTAGAATTGTTTTTTTTTTTTTATAAAAGGCAAAAAGGAATAACACTTGAAGGTCAGGTCAAGGTAGAAATTTAGGACACAATCCGCTCTTAAATCATGATACTTAGACATGACGAATTTGTCTACATATACTGAGTATTATGTATTATGCATTTAGATTAGTTGAATCTGAGGCTATTATGGGTCGAATATCTTAAAGTAGACCAATACTAACACTACATCACTGACGAATAGTAAAATCGGAACTACACTTTCTATTTGCGAGACGTGATTTTTGAACTGTATTGATTTGGCTTTTACTTGGCGTTTAAAATATCCGGGAACGATTTTGCTATAAGTCGGTAGCATCAACAAACTAACAAACATTGCTTATACAGTTTAAAAGACGATTAAGTAATATAGAAATAATATTAACGACAATCTGTTGATGAGAATATGCCAATGCCGATCACGTGTATGCAACATGTTTCAAATGGATGCGACAGACAGACTATTGTAAACGGACAAGTTGAAGCTACCACTGATCATAGTTCGCAAGAATGTGCTACGATTTGACAGTCATATATTTAGTTATTTGAAACATTACAATAATTATCTTGATTAATAATTATCACCTTACACGTATATCCCATACAGGCCCTGCAAACCCATCACATTAAATTACGATGCAATATCCTTGAAATTCACAATTTTGGAAGAAGCACCTTAAGCTTGCTCATCATAATAATGCACTTAGATCATCAGTGTTACAGTGACGTAGCATCGTTTTTTAATTTTTTTTTTAAGCTGGGCGTGTCAGCTTTAGAAACAATTTTTGCTTACCCAAAAAGTTGACAAGCAAGGGGGGGGGGGGGGGCAACCAGCCTTTCAATGCATATTTTCAATAGTAAAGGTAATGTTGGGAAAAAAATTGGGGCCATTAAATTCACAGTACTGGAAGAGGAATTTCCAATTTAATGTTTTATACCCAGAAGGAGATGATAAGATTTAAAAAAAATATAATGTATTTTCATTATATCTATTTATATACAGCAATCAATGGACCCCCGCCCTACTATCGGAAGCCTGATACAGAGGGCATAAAATTCACACTTTTGGAAGAGACAACCTTGTTCATGATAACTATGAATGTAGTTCATTGGCTTAAGCGTCCTCCGCACCCCGTGACTTTTGACATTTATGGAGACTTCCGGTTCTATTTAGTTTGTGCACTGACGATTTGCCCGGCACAGATTTTTGAGAGACTCCCAAACGCTTTAGAGATGACGTTTTGTCAAGGGAAAGGTATGCAATGAACTGAGAGCGACAAACTAATCATACACAATGAACATATGGGGTACCTGTAAAGTGCGAAACGAAATAGAAACGAAACGAAACGAAACGAACTGAAACGAAACGAAATATGCCGAAACGAAACGAAATCTACCGAAACGAAACAAAACCTACCGAAACGAAACGAAATCAAGACGAAACGAAACGAGATCAAAACGAAACCTGCCGAAACGAAACGAAACTATCAAATTTTTTTTTTTTCAAATCAAGGTACATGTATATAATTATATATGTGTAACTGCATGTGGACTTTTTTTTTACTTCAAACAGAATTTATATATTCATGCACTTCATAAGAGAAAATTTAATTACCGGTATTTTATGCTCCCTTCTCAGTCTAATGATGTATTTATATGTTTGCCAGCCGCAAATATGCACGAGCATACTATGCATGTACAATTTCAATATGTGAGTATTTTATAATTTTTATATCTTACTCTTATTTTCAGTCCTTATTTATCTAGATACATGTAACACATATCTATCAAAATTGATGTGTTACATGTAAAGGTTCCTTTATGTACGGGTCGAAATAAAGTCACTGTACTGTTGTATTGCGAATGTCTTAAAACATAGGATAAACCAGCGAATTACAGTATTCCATTCCGAGGTGTCTGGTTTTATTGTTCAATTATACATCTAACACCAACCGGAATCTTGTGTATCATTTCTACGTACATAAGGTCCTATTTTTATCGAGGTAATTTTCGAGGAAGAATTTGCAATAAAGAGGCTCGACCAGAGACGTCTAAAACGATTTAACTGACAAGAAGAAAGTCTCTCGAAGCGAACAATGTCATTTTTAAGTAGGTAAATTATTCAGTAAGATATTAAAAAAAATATGACATAGGCGTCGGAAGCGGGGAGGGGAGGTAGCCCTCCCCCCCCCCACTTTTTTGCAAAGATGTATATTATATTGGCATTGAAAATTGGGGTTTACCTTTTTTGTTGGTTAAGCCCCCCCCCCCCCCCCCACCACTTTCAATTTCCTTCGGACGTCTATGTATGTTGAAGCGAAACAATTGCCTGTGGTGCTTGAACTATATAAATTTCATATGAAGTAAAATTAGACCATATAAACATTCTGAAAGTTTCGTTTCGGCAGGTTTCGTTTTCATTCATTTTCGTTTTTCGTCTTGTTTGCGTAGGTTTCGTTTCGTTTCGGTAGATTTCGTTTCGTTTTCAGTTCGTTTCGTTTCGTTTCTATTTCGTTTCGCACTTTTTTACAGGTACCCGAACATATGGCATGATAATGAAGTAACCTATAAAAAGATGTATGCCTTTTTAAATAAAAGGACAACAGGGTTTAGACACAGGCACCTGAAGTGTGGATAATACCCCCTCCCCTTTATTTAATGAAAAAAATGTAAGAGTGTATAATATTAAATATACAAAATTTCCCCGTCAAACACATCTATATCTCGTTCTATGCAAGCATAATTTACTTTTTCTTACGTTTAAAGAATGGCCCTATTCGGTTTAATAAAAATACACAAGGTAAGAAACAAAATTTGTAAGCAAACAGAGATACCGCTTCGAGACAGAGTTTCAAGGTAATACATTGTTACCCATCATACTTTTGCAAGCATTCTGTCAAGGAGATGTTCTTCTACTGAGCTATTTAACCTAAACCCCGCCATTAATGTTTAATATGCCGTAATCGGACGATTTATTAATCGGACACGTAAAATTTTCTCCATTGGCAGCTTTGGATCAGGTTTTGGAGTCGCAATTATATTAGCCTTATCTGATTGGTTATATATTTAAACTGCATTACAACTAGTGCTAATTGTAACGGGGACCGTTACAGATGTTCCCCAAACGCTCCCCAACTCCCTTTTGGTGCCATATTCCCTGTAAGCTTCATTAAACAACCTCTATGCATCTGAGATTTTAACAACATTAACAAAGAAGTGTACAAAAATCATTTAAACTTTAGCATTGCACGCGTGCACATGTGAATGCATCATGACCATATCATCTTGTCTACACAATCTATATTTTTAATATACTGAATATTAAAGTATTTAATCCAAAATTATTTTTTTTTAAAATAAAATCGCTCATTCAAGTGTATGTTTGATTTTACTCATTTCACGTGCACGCACGTGCATACATGAGCATGGTGACCATACCTTCTTGTAGAAGTCCATTACATCTATCTATGTTCTAAATTCCACCCCGTTTCGGTGAAGACTTAAGGGAGTTATAGCTGTTTAAAGTTTCAGCCAATCAGATTGCAGCACATGTACACAAGCACGTATATGCATGTGCATGGTGACCATACCTACTTGTAGAAGTCCATTATATCTATCTATGTTCCAAATCCCATCCTGTTTGGTTGAAAACCAAGGGAGTTATAGCTGTTTAAAGTTTCAGCCAATCAGATTGCAGCGCACGTGCATGCACGTGTTTTCATGATAATTGCTTTATTTCATGTTGTAGGATATCCTAATGCATGACTATGTTCAAAATTTCAAAGGATTTTGTCAAAAAACAAGAAAGATATTGAGACTTTAGTTGCAGCCAATCAGAGCGAAGTGCACGTGCATGCGCGTGAGATCTTGCTATTTTCACCATGTCGTCATGTCTATACTACTAATATATCCTCACATTATGAGTTTCAAAGCATTTCATTTAAAAATAGAACAGTTGTGGCTATATCTATTATATTGGTCATTTCACGTGTTGCACGTGCACGCTCTTGCAAGCACGTGCGCGCAAAATGTGATTTGATCCGCAAGAATGTTCATAACATGTCTACTAACCCTAAAAAGGTTTTACCTACATCGGACGAACAGTTTACAAGAATTTGCCGGACAAAAAAGTTGCAGGAAGAAGAAAAATAATAATAATAATAATAATAATAATAATAATAAGAAACAGAGTAAAAACAATATGTTCCCCAACTTCGTTTGGGGAACATAATTAACCACCCTTACAGTTTTTTCATTAAAAAAAGAGGGGGGGGGTCGTTATTATCCACACTTCAGGTGCCTGTGGGTTTAGAGGTTTATGTTGAATAATAACAGGTGCTGGTATGGCTAGACACTTTAAGGTTATTTTATACTTTCATACTAATCAACCAATTGCCACATCGTTTACAGAGTCTGTGGTTTGAAAGTTGAAAGTCTGCACACTTTGTGATACATTTAATTTATTTTATTGTGTATGTACAAATATTTATGAATATTGTGCGTTTCTAGTTTTGCTCAATCATATCTGTCCAGTTCATTGACAAATAGTAAAAAGACTTGCCTAAGATTTTCGTCCCGATCAAAGGAAAGATAACTCTAAAAAGAAACTTGAAACCACAACTTTTGATAATACTTTTTCCACATCAGTGTATTTGATATTAATTCAATTTTTTATTGTAATTTAATTCAATAATGTTTCTCTATACAACAGGAGTCTTTCTCTTTTTCTAGATGTACTTTAGAGAAGATGGGTTTTATTTACTTTGAATAAATTAAATTCTCAAAAAATGAACGTTAGAGAAGATGGGTTTTATTTATTTTTTAATAAATTAATTCTCAAAAAATATATTGACCAATAAAAATAAGTTTTTGTAGCCATTTTGTGAGACTAATGATATACCGTAGGAAAATACAGCAGTTGTTATGTTACCTATAAAAACTAATTGGAAAAAAGTCTTGAAACTTCTGAAATTATTTTTAAATAATTCTTACATTCATTCCTGGGTACTTAAGACCATGGTAACTATGGAAACTTATTCAACTTTTCTTTGTACGCGTACAATAGGGAGGAAGAAGTATTTAGCAATATTTTCGTTATGGGGCATACTAAAATTACTTTTACTTTTGTTTTCTCGATAAAAATAGAATTTTAGGTTCTGAAATCTAAATAAATACGTTTAGGAGTTGAACAAAATTCACAGGGATAATCCAAAAATTCTACATTTGTCAATTTTCCCATTTGTGCGTTACGGTGTCTGCTTAATTCCTGGACAATTATTTTAAGGGTTAATATTCTTGTAAAAAAGTAATGCTCAGAAATAAAGGAAAAAAGTTTGATGTG
>NW_026923285.1:0-21502 GCF_032062105.1 Saccostrea cuccullata | reverse complement strand
AGTAGTATTAGGCATACATACTTGGAAATATTAAAAGACATACATGTAGTACTAGTATTTCTTCTTATTATTTTGCAGGAAAGGCGCTGGTATATATTTCAAAAAACTGTAATCATCAACAATCTACTTTAAAATCCCCGTTAATCAACAATACTCAGGGCGCCTATTGCTTCTTAATGCAGTACCAGATAGTTGGTGACGCCTCTCTTAGCATCTTTCTCACGATCGGTAAAAACTTCATTGAGTTATGGAATGATCCAATCGAGAGCATATCACTGCAACTACTCCGCCTAGATATTGAAAACGTATCAGACATTTTTCAAGTGAGTATTTTTCTTAATATCTTTCAAGTTCAGAAGCCTTTGAACAGCTTATTAATAGATAGTTTTCGATAGGCCTGAATTTAGCGAAAGTTACCTCCCGTTGGCCGCCATATTGGAGGTCGACTCAGTGATTTTCCCTCTTTGTCTTACGAAGTTTAAGAAAATATAGCAGAAATATTTGGTGGAAAATCTTTACCAAATAATTTTTTTTTAAATAAAGGAGGCTTCCAAAAATTTATATACTTCAGAAAAATAATGATTTCTTATTCAAAATAGCAAATATAAATTTTTTTAATTGGTTGAACAATGAAGGAATATGAGCATTTGGACCTCCAGTATGGCGGCCAACGGGAAGTAACTCTTGGTCAATCGAAAACTATCTATTGGAACATAAGTAATGCAGAATAAAAAAGTAAAACTCGCTTGATTTTAACAACATTATACCAGATTATCTAAGATGCTCAGATTTTTTTTTACATTAGATTCAATAAAGCCACACCCAATACCACCAGGGACTAAGAAATTACTAAACAGTGAAAGAGGCACCCTTTGTTCATCATACCAATGGGTGAAAAATATCAAAAAATGTATTTTTTCAGTGTATTCAGATGAGCTTGACTAAAACACAAAATCCCGTTATGAATTTTAATCTTTTGAAAATGCATCCCACTCATCATAACCATATGTAAATTTTCATAAAAATAATCAATCTCAAATATATATTTGATTCCCCTCCCATCTTAACCATTGATCATAAATCCGTAAACATAATTATTATATCTGAACAGACGCTGTTGATTTTCCAAAATATGCCCTTAGTATATCTGCTTAATATCCAAGATTTTCAATGATTTATGCATTATCATACTTGACCAATAGAGCCCAGTTTGAAACGTGAGTCAGAGGTCATTCATTTCCAAGTTCTAGGAGAGACATCCTGAATCATTATAACTAAGCACCTGGTTTGTTTGTTTGATACTTAGAAGCAGAGAAGGAGATTTTCAAAGCGAAATTACATTTTTTTTATTTTTAAGTAAAATACACCGTTAAACTTTGATCCCTATTCCTGGGGCCACACATTTTGCCACTTTGATTCATCATATCCATGTACTTAAATTATTTTGCGAAATATCTAAAAACAAAGAAGATTCTCAAACTAATACTGCATTTTCACAATATTATTAATAGAGACCAACGAAAACGGAAGAAAGTTCAGCTACTATTTAAGTTTCTATTTGAGTATCATCATTGTTCCTGTTGATAATTTCAGTTTGAAGTTATACCAAGTTTGATGTGCTTTGGAGCAAATTGGACAGATTTGAAAGCAATGGAGATTGTTATGTTTAAACATTCATGATAAAAATTCCGGAATTTTTAAAATCCATTTAAGTCGATTAAGAAATATGCCTCGATTTTGAAAGCTTCAATTAGGTACATTAATAAATATTTTATTAAATTTTTTCTAGACTTTATCTTCAATTTGCTTGATTGAGTCCATCCTCCCAACAAAAAAGTCTATTATATCATAAATAACTCAAAAGATTTTAATTGCAACATATATAGAAATTCATCTGTCATTTGAAACGTTAAAATAAAAATGAGTTTAGGTTCTTTAAACCTCACTAATGACGGACGTCAACGCCTCTTCCAAAAAGTGCAATCATTTCGAATTCTTAGTTATTAACGTAATTGTATTTTTAAAAAGACATGAGTTAAATTTGTTCAATTTGTGCAAAATTAACAATAACAATGATTCGAAACCAAAATACTCTGGTATAATTATTTCTTTTCTAGCTAACTTGTCATAATAATTCTACAAAGAATATAAACCAAATATTTTTAGTGTTTTATGGCATAAGATTTTGGTGATATGTATGTAATTTGAGTAAAACAGGGCATATTGATCTATTCATTGTAAATTTTCTTCGTTAACAGTTCTTCATCGTTGCAAGAGACCCTCAAAAACAGGACGTTTCTGTTACTATTCATTACACGGATCTACGATCCGGTCCCTGCAGTCCATCCATGATTGTAGAAAAAGTCCCGGATGTTCTTGGTAAGACAAATACATATATAAAAAAACTTCAAAAATGATATAATATATTTCTTATATATTATTAAACTATATTCTTATTTAATAAATCTAATGTAAGTCATTTGAAAATTATTAATATCAACAAACAGTTTATATACTATTATTCTTGGTAGAGAATTATGGACTCGATCCAGCCCCAGATTCTGGTGGTAAGTACAATTTGTATTTTCAACAGTCTGATGTAATTCCTGTATATTCATATTTTTCTATCTTTTATAAAGCATGTTGATTTGTTTGTTGTCAGGGGAAATGAATTCACATAAACACAGGCACCTGACGAATAGATGATGTAAACCCCCCCCCCCCCGCCAGCTTTTAATTTTATCTCCTGTGCACAAAAGAATTGAGAATTTTTTGTCAAGTATATATTTAGAATCTACACACATTGCTTGACAAAAAATCGAAACAAAACTTGAGGATCAGTTTGTTTTTTTTTTCGCACTACGGAGGCATTAATATGAGGTTTTTGCACTATAATTACGTCTATCATATCAATCAGTTTTCAAAGTTTTCTCTTTAATATTTCTATCCAAATGAATAATTGGATCAAACACAGTCTTTTATATCTTAAATAGGCACATTAACAACAAAATGTAGTTGCAAAATACTTTGAATTTTTAATTTCTCTACTCAAAAAAAAATATTTTTCAGGTGTTGAAAATTTAAAAAGCAATTAAATCATTTGAAAGTAATGACATTTTTCTGAATTTATGCATATTGGTTAAAATCATCTTATATATTCAGAAAATGAAATAAAAAGAGGGGGTCTAGGATATTAATTTTTAGATATTACTAATTACTTATTGCTAATTTTCATAGCTTAAATTTGACTACTTTTAAAGTCTTTTTACGATGTATTTGGTATATTTATCAAAAATTTAATATGATGATAGAATTCATAAAAGTTAATTTGATATATAATTTATGACCAGCATAGTTTAATTAGCATTACAGAATAAGGAAAATATTGTAAGAAATAAAACATTATGTAGAAACTTTTTGATAGAGGTCAAGACAAAAATCTACTAAAAAGCTCGTTAAAAAGCCCCTTACAGCCACACACACCCAGTCATAATGATTTATTTGTCCTAAAGAGTAGGTTTTAATTGAATGAAGATTGTGAAAAACACCTAACGAGTTCCGATAAACTGTCTCTGGATTTTTCATTACACAAAACAAAGTTTTACCTGTAGGCCACCTCTTTCGCTGACAGTGAAGGGAAATAAGGTAAATAAACTGGAATTTAGGTCAAATAAATCATTTTGACAGGGTATGGCTGTAAGGGGCTTGTATAACAACAACTCCCCTCAGTACATCTTGCATAAATTTCATTGATTATGTTTAAGTAACGTAGAAAATCTCCCTCGAAGCTGGGTACCCTATATGTTGACAAGATTTTTTTTACCTTTAGAATTTTTATATACCGTATAGGGCTAATCTCTAAATCTTAACAAAAGCGGAAAATGATATCAGATATTAAAATACTAGAATGATGGACAATGAAATCAGGTATTTTTCAAGTTTTTGTGTCATATAAAAATTCTCAGAAGCTAAAAAAATGTTTATGCCTCCTATGAGAAATGTAGCCTGATAGAGCAGTGAAAAATAACTCAACACAAATATGCAGTTTTGTTGATTATGTCATTAAAATAAAATGTTTAACAAAACATTAAGGGGGATCACTTAATTAACAATACCGGATAAAACATGTATATAGGTGAAAAGTACAAGTGTGATCCCCCTTAGACTGACTAGAAATATACATGTAGTGAAAATAAAGGAATACATGTACATATGCAAAAAATATAATATGAGTTAATCCTTGGAGGCGTCCAAACATTTTGCGCCACAAGCCCTCATGCAGTGAGGGATTGACGCCAAACAAGGAAAGAAAAAAAAATAAATAACATACAAAGACAGTAAAATGCACTTGTTTACATCATTATTTTCTTGTATAAACAAACTGAAACCTGAAGTACAATTACAGTGTATGTGGCTACATGTATACAGTGTTCATGATAGATAACCATACTGGAATCAATAAAGACATTGTTTGTCCCCACCAGTGTTCATGATAGATAACATACAGTCAATACTGAATCAATAAAGACATTAATTGGCCACTGAGCATTGTTCAAATGAAATAAGTTTAGCCAGCAAGGGAAAACAAAATTACTGTGAGAATATTTAGTATATTTTTGAATTTCCGAAGGTATCCCAAAGGGAATATAAATAAAACAAGCAGCTATCCGCTGTACAGGTCCCTAGTGTTTGAAGCAGGATTTGGTAATTTATAATATTGCAAATAAATGGGGCAAAATTTCTAGAGCAGAGTGCTATGGGTGAAAAATGTTCTGGGAACCAACCGCTTAACCAGGACCAAAACAGGGAGGGCTAAAAGAATTAATCCACCGAAAAACTTGACTCATATATCGTAAGCAGGCATAATGAGCAGCTAACCGCTGCACTCAGGAAAGAGTTTGCTACCATACAAAGAAAAACTTGACACATATACGGTAGATAGGTTTAATGAGCAGCTAACCGCTGCACTCAGGAAAGAGTTTGCTACCATCCATAGAAAAACTTGACACATGTACGGAATGCAGGTTTTAATGAGCAGCTAACCGCTGTACACATAAACGAGTTTGCTACCATCCACATAAAAGAAATCGAGCAGTCCAAAGCTCATCTCAGTATGATTAAGGTTATATATCAAATGAAGAGATGCGGATGTATCTTCGAACTGCATTCGAGCGCCATCTTCCCAACTTCTGAATATAGTTCTCAGAGAAACCCAGAGATGCTGCATGAGTCGCTGCACCGATTCGAAAACTGTGCCCTTTGTACAGCTTTGGGTCGAGGCCGATGAATGAGACTACCTTGCATAGCTGTTGGCTTATAAAATGGTGTGTGACTGATTCCCCACTCATAAATTGAAAAAGAGGCCCTGAAGTGTGAGCAAAGTGAGTAGTATAATCATACAATGCCCGAACAGGGCAGGAGGTAATGGAACTGCTGTTTGAAATATGCAAAGTCACCGGTTTTTACTCAATGTTATTCTTGAAATGTTTCATAACAATGGTAACTCCTGACAAGATGCCATTTGAGATTTTGAAGTTAACATCAGAACGCTGTACCACTTGATTAGAGTTGTGTGAACGAGCAGCTAATTCCCCAATTCTTAAGAAAGCTTGAAAAGCCAGAAGATAGAACGCTTTGAGTAGTAGTCTATTACATAAGAGTGGCTCAATAATGTCAATAGCTTTTATCATTCTACGTAAGATGTCTGTAGTAATTGGTAGTCTTGTGTACTGCTGAGGTGCAAGTGCATGGCAGCCTTTTAGTAGTTTCTTAGGAAGGAATTTTTCAGTTGGATCTGGTACGCTGCAGAATTTGTGGAGGTAGCCTATTGCTGAGACATGTGAAGATACTGAAGATGGGGCATAGTTTGCTGAGAAGAGGTAACCAATAAAATTGCACAAATCTACTTCTGTCACTGGTAATGAGTGTATGACGGTTTCCACTGGAGGAAGAGCTGCCAACTTCTGTGGTATGCCATTCTGGAAGATGTTGAAAGTGCGGCTTGGAGAAGCTGTTGGGAAGGTGCACTCAGATCTCTAGTAAATGGGAGGGAATGAATGTTTGTATAGGAGACAGATTCGGGGCAATGTTGGCAGCCTCCTGAAATTGGAAACGAGATAGTTTATCAGCTAAGGTATTTAGTTTGCCCGGGATATGTTTTGCTCTAAACAATATGTTATTTTCCAAACAGCACAAAACAAGGCGCCTAACAAGCTTCATGAGAGTGGTATCTTTTGATGATGTTTTATTTATAATGTCCACCACTGCTTGATTATCGGACATGAATAAGATTTTTTTGTTGCTTAACAGTGGGGCCCAGACCTCTATTGAAAGTACAATAGGAAATAATTCTTTAGTAGCAATTTGATAGTCTTCAAGATTCTTTGGCCATTTCTGAGCAAACCACCTATTTTCCAACACCCCAGCAAACCCAACCGACCCTGCTGCATCAGTGAAAAGAGTCATTTCCTCTGATGTGACCCAATATTGTGAAAGAAAAATAGATTTTCTGTTGAATTTGTCAATGAAAGTTTCCACATATCGATATCAGCTTTAGCTTCACTGTTTAGGTTGATGGTATGAAAAGGAGTTGAAATTTTACAGGTAAGATTAATTAAGCGGCGTAGAAAAGCTCGTCCCGGCACCACGACTGAGCAAGCAAAATTAAGGAGGCCTATAAGAGACTGGATTTCTCTTAAGGAGGTCTTAGATTTGCCCTGAAATTCCTGTAATTTGTTTCTAATTTTTTCTACTTTGACTTGTGGTAAACGGCATTCCATGGAAACTGTATCAACCTCTATACCATAGATGGTAAGACAGGTTGTAGGGGGAACTGTTTTATCTAGTTTGATTGGAACATTCAGCCTGGCACAGAGAAACAGAAAATTTGTTAGATCATTTCTACAATTTAACTTCCCAGGAGGACCTACAAAGAGAAAATCATCCAAAATGTGAGATATACTTAGGGCATTAAATTTTGCATACATTATCCACTCTAAAGCAGTGCTGAAGGACTCAAAAATTTGGCAGGAACTACTGGCCCCCATCGAAAGACAACGGTCATAATAAAATTTTCCTTTCCACGAAAAGCCCAGTAGATGTAGTCGTCCGGGTGAATGGGTACAATTCTAAATGCATCCTGAATGTCTGTTTTTGCCAACAAACTTCCTGTGCTAAACCTTTGAACAAGGTCCACCACCTTATCAATAGAATCGTAGCTTACTTTTGAGTTTTCTGGAGGAATGAACATATTAACTGAGTTTGTTTGAGGATAAGATAAATCATGTATGATTCGAAATTTGCCTGGCTCAGATTTTGGGACAACCCCCAGTGGGGACGATTTAAATACTAGAAAAGGTGGCGATTCGAATGGACCAGCTAACCTTTCTTTATGTAAGCCTTCTTGAATGAATGACTCTATGATTTCTGGGTGCTGGGCACAGCTCATGTGATTTTTAGAGATATTACTAGAAGGAGAACCTTGACAACCTAAATGAAACCCCCCTGAAAAACCTTGTACTAATTTTGTGTGGGCTTGCGTGTCATAACCAGAGAGGAAGGAATTAAGGTTTTTTAGGTTTACTGGTGTCGGCAGAAGAGGTGCTGGATTTGAATTGTTTGGGGTAAGTGACTTCCCTGCAATTGAGCTTTGGGTGTGGTCCTCTGCATAATTGGCAGATGTGTTGGAAGCGACAGGGGAATTATTTGCACTTGTCCCCCTATTGTAGGCAAAGCAGAGTTTCCCCCCTCTGGTGAACTGTCTGGGCTTGCGAAAGGTATCATTTGTATGCTGACTTTTTGATTTGGAAAACGCTTTGATGCGCAGTTCCTCCACTGGTTTCTGCCAAGGAAGATTTGTTGATTGCCTTAAACGACGGAAGTTTTCATCATAAATACGCCAAGCCCCATCGTTGGATAGTGTGTAAATCTCTCTAACCAAACTGCAGTATTTTAAGAGATTGGGGGCTTCTGAAGGATGCTTTTGTAGAAAGATGCAGGAGAAAATAAGGAAGGCGTCAGTCCATTGATAAATTGTTAATGGGGATTTTGGCTTGTTGCCATGTTGAAAGTTGATGGAACCCGACTCAATAGTTACTGATACAGGGACGTCAAACTGATTAGGTAGCAGGGATTTTAGATCAATGAATTCATTGTCCCAATTTTTTTGTTTTGTTTTTTGACTAATCCCAGCCCCTAAAGGAACACCCTCTGAAATGTTAATAGTGGTTAGATTTTTTTCCTTTGCTGACTCACCTGTTTTACTACTAAAAACATTATCAATTAAGGCCAATAAATCAGCAGGCTGTGTCTCTGAAGATGAAGCCCCAAGTGATTGGCCTGATGTGGATGGAGCTGAAGTGGATGGAGTCAAAGTGGACGGACTTGAAGTGGATGGAGCTAAGGTGGATGGAGATGCCAAAGTGGACGGAGCTGAGATGGACGATGAATTTGGAATAGGTGCACAACTTTCAGATGCAGCATTTTGTTGTTTAATTATCTCTGCAGCTAATTTTACGTAATCCACCTGAACACCATTGGTGTCGTGAGCTGCAGGTGGGGTAGCATCAGTTCGGTTTTCCGTGCTAAGTGTGTTTTTGCTGCATTTGGGTTCCTCCTCCGCTTTGGGGGCTGTGCAGATTTTGGTGGCGATTTTCCTCTCTTTTGCCTTGGCATTGTCCCTGTGTTAAATGAGAAAGAATGTAGAACACATAATCACATTAAGAACTACATATACTTGTAGCCAATGTGTAAAAATATAATAATTCTTGTAAATTATCTGACAGCCCTTGTAATCAATAATGTTAAAATATCCTACCAAGCATAAACCAACTGGTATATACACTTATATAACACAAAAAGCCTTAATAATAGGCAGATAACCATGGTAAGTATTCAACGAATCAGAAGTTCCCAAAGGCTGCATTAGGACAACAGAATTGTAGATGCCA
Source organism: Saccostrea cuccullata (assembly GCF_032062105.1). Classification (NCBI taxonomy): domain Eukaryota; kingdom Metazoa; phylum Mollusca; class Bivalvia; order Ostreida; family Ostreidae; genus Saccostrea; species Saccostrea cuccullata. Next base: position 12,554 of record NW_026923285.1, on the reverse strand, counting down.
TGTGAGCTACCAAACAGAGACATTGCACTTTACCCCTACTTGCTGTTTACTTTTCTCAGTATTATCATGACCCGACTGATGGTCACATTACATTAAACATCTACAAATGTATACAGGGACAAGTATTGGCACTTATATAACCCCAAAACCAACTGTTATACTGAACAGATTCATGCAGATGTCATACTGGGTATTTCTCTATATATATAAACACAACTAGACATGCTAGAAGCACCAATGGACCCACCTGTTATACAAACCAATTGTTTGGTAATGCTTTACATGTTTATATCAAGTGACGCTATAATCATAATAGTTCTATACTGAGCATTTATAGAGTGATGTCATAATAATACAAATGCTATACTGAGCGTTTTTAGAGTAACCGTGGTAACGCTATAAACCTAGTAAATTTACTAATAATTTTTAGAATTATGTTATGATTATATTATGCTATACCGAGTATTTATAAAGGGAGGCTATAAACATAAATCATGCTATACTGAGCCTTTTCCGAATGAAACTATGAACACAGAATGCTATACTGAGCATTTATAGATTTATATGATGATGCTGTACTGAACATCATTCAAGCTGACCAAACTGTTATACTGAACAGTTATACATTGATGTTTCATTGTTTTACTGAACATCACTTAAAGACAAATCATGATAAGGAATGCTATACTCGGCATTTATGATTTAAAAGATGATGCTATACTGAACATCATTCAAGCTGACCAAACTGTTATACTGAACAGTTATACATTGATGTTTTACTGAACATCACTTAAAGACAAATCTTGATAAGCAATGCTATACTCAGCATTATGATTTATAAGGTGACGCTATACTGAACATCATTCGACATTTTCAAGCTGATGAAAACTGTTATACTGAACCATTGTATATCAACGGTTTACTGAACAATACTGAAAGAAAATCATGATAAGCCGCATACATTGTGTGATAACAGGTATGTATCTGTGAAACAATTGGATGACATAAAAATTTTCTTGCACCATTTTGCCTGTGTTTATAATAGTTTGCAGCTAATACAAAATGACACATTTTGGATTCAATATGATTACGCTGCTCTAATTATGCAAATACATACGAACAAATCATGGTTTTGTTATAGTAACCAAAAACAAAATACTGGCCTTAATTGCCCGGAATGCACAATCACTGCATTCCTGATACTCTTCCAATATTTGTATATGGGCGAAGGGGGATCCCCGGGCTTCAAATGCTTTAGAGGGGGGTTGTCGAGGTGTAAGCCGTCCCTCGCTAAATGTGACAGGTTTTGCCAGAAACCCCTGTGTTTCCAGAAAAAAATGTTCTCGAGTGACTGAGTCTTTTCTGTAAGGAGGCGATTAATTTCGAAAACGGAGTCGTTGAAACCCGCAGCATTAACAGATGGGTCCCTCCTAAGAAGCTGACCAATTATAACCCTCTTCGCGTCCAAACCATGAATCAGGAATTCGGAGAAAGAGATAATGTCTGTGACAATCTTTTCGTTGGGTAAATGACCAATGTCATTGCCGCCTATTTGTAGAAAGTAAGTATCGGGCGTTCCGGGAATTCTACACAGCATCTGTCGAAGGCCACATGTACGTAGTCCGCCCTTAGCGCACACAGATATTTTGTAATTTGCGGGATCTAACTTCAAGTTCTTCAATTCTGTATTAAAGGTCATGAACTCCAAGAGTCTTCGTATGTAAGAATGTCCCAAGAGACAGATGTGCATAAACTGCATTTCTACAGAATCAGAATTGGGATCCACCCCCGCCATGTTTCGCCCATGCGGTTTACATAAACACAAGAAAATTAAACACTTCTAAGACGTGCTTGTCTTGAATATCTGGTATTATAGCTCTTTAGTGTTACTTTGGTGTTCTTAAGACAAGGAATTTAAACACTTACAAGCTTATGTGTCTCAATTATCCGTAAATATCCGACGGTGTAAAATTTACCAAATTTCTCAAAGCTGCATAAATTGAATTATCTATGATAATATTTTTGGGGGGTTACACCATCCATTCACCAGGTGACTGATAAAAAACAGCTTGATAATCACCAAATGTATGCATCCAAACATTTAAATATTGACCGGAAAAGCTTGGGTTGGAAACTTCATACTTGCATGCATGAAGATGAAAATAATGAAATAAAAATTTGAGACAATTGTATAGAGGGCTCTGCAATTTTTACAAGCAGAATTTTTGGTGTTAAGAAATTTTATGCCACTCCCTATACTTTACACTAAATGCATCATATTTAGTGAAAAAAGAAACATTTTATTACTTAAAGGAGGACCTTCACTAAGTGTTGGGGGAGGGATATCTCCCAGTATCGGGGGAGGACCATCTCCAAGTATTGGGGGAGGAATATCGCCCAGTATCGGGGGCGGACCATCTCTAAGTATCGATGAAGGAATATCTCCCAGTATCGGGGGCGGACCATCTCTAAGTATCGATGATGGAATATCACCCAGTATTGGGGGCGGACCATCTCTAAGTATCGATGATGGAATATCTCCCAGTATCGGGGGAGGACCATCTCTAAGTATCGATGATGGGATATCTCCCAGTATCGATGATGGAATATCGCCCAGTATTGGTGGCGGACCATTTCCACTTATCGGGGGAGGACTATCTTCAAGTATCGGGGGAGGAACATCTGCCAGTATTGGGGGAGGATCAACTTCTAATGTCGGAGGTGAATCATTGAAAACACTTGTTACAACATGGTCGGGAACACATATATGCTTTGAAAATTATCATATTAAGTAGTTAAGAAAAGTGTCAAAATGCAAAAAAAATGTTTCAAACAATTACAAAAAAAAGCAACATCGGACATTAATTCTTAATATTATGATTTAATATGGTTAAAACGATGGTCAGAAACAATATAATAATTCAAAGATTTGAAAAATATTTTTAAAAAAGTAGTCCTTTGATTTCAAATTGACATTTGATTTTTGATTGTATGTACAATTGATTTAAGAAAGTCTGCAAGACATGGAAATTTCTAATCTTGGAAAAAGTCAATTTAATGACACAGTGTCGAAATTGACAATTCTGTCAGCTGTTACAAAGTAAAGACGCTCGTAAATACTACCTTGTTTTGTATTTAATGATAATCAATCTTAGGTCATATGCATTATAAAATTACGACAGACACGTCCAGCTAGAGCAATGTTTCGTTATATTTTAAAAAATACTAAAGATTATGCGATCATACCACGTGATATGCTGCATAATATTCAACGGATCAATCGAGGTCAAATCAATAAAGCAATTTTGTTTTAAACCTGAATTTGGTTGTTTGATTCTTTCACATCCCTCCGATTATTTTTTCTCTCATATTGAAAATCTTTCAACAGCTTCGAATGAGAGACGGTACTCGGCTCTGACGACCTATGAAAGGCGGCACAGGATCTTCGTTTATACACCCCTAATAATGTTATTGTGATTTAAATTCAAGACACGTGGTTTAGGTTGATCTATTCAAGGGTTATGGGGTAGAACCGGTTATATAAATAAAATTGGCAGTTAACATAATATTGCTATAGCATGTTTCTTTTGAAAACTTGTCCTGTAATAAATATTTCCAGACCTTTCTGAAAGACTTTCATGATTTTCAACAGAAAAAGGGTGGCTAAACGAGGGGGTGTTAAAATAACAATATATCGTATACTTTTTGGCGAAAATTTGAGCTCACTATTGACCGATTCGTTGGTAAAAAAATGTGTATTATCATCTGCACTGACAAACCTTTGTTTGCCTTAAGGGGGATGTACAAGCCATATTGGATCTTGTCTGGTGTAAACTAAGAAATACCAAGAATGCGCTTAATACTCTACTAAACTAGCTCAAAGTTACTCAAAGTGCTAATGCACTTATTACCTACTCTTAGAGACCAAAATTAGTCAATAATTAAGTTTATTTTGTCTTAATTAGAAGAAAATTAATCATGTTAGAACTGCGCAGCTACAGCATTCATGAGATGAAAAATGCATTGAAAATGGAGTTAGTTTGATTCATTGATAATATGGCTACAACCATTTGTTTCGTTTTTTTCTTGTCATTATCCATAATTCTTGAAAATTTGATTTTTCATATGGGTGTCTTCCTGAGGCCATGTGTTTATTTCGTCCGCCATTCCTCTGTCACACAGAGTTCGAATAACAATGGTTTTAGAATAAATGCGACCATAATAACATAAAGACAAGAAATTACTAAGTAATAATCATTAGGTTATATTACTTACTACTTTTATTTGTTGCATCGCATCGTCTGATTAATGAAAAAACACGATTTTAACCTCACTCCAGCAAATCGGGAAAAACTGTTCTGTTTACAACTCGAAATTCCTCGTTAATATTATTCCACTAAGCACATGGTTGGCATGTGCATATATCTGCTTTGGATAGATCCGTTTATTACCATGATTATATTTGATTTTTATGGAACAAGTCTTGATAATTTGTTGGTTTCTTTAAAACTCAAGTAAAAAAGATAAAAATGTCCTAAACATATGTGTTTATGGTGGGTCTTTTTTCTGTGGCGATAGAAGTTATTTTCAAATGGGGCACTGCAAGGAGGATGCTTAGCATTTAGTTTGAAAATGTTAAACAATATGCAGTGCATGAAAAATAAATTGTAATTACATGTCTTACATTCGAAAAGTTGGTACATATGTCTATTTTGTTTAGAAGTTAGATAGAAAAAATTGGCAGTTATAGGATTTCCTTCATGCACCTCACATAAATAGCTAGAATGTTTGCAATGACCCACACATTGTATGGGGTCATGTTTGGACACAAAAACGCATCATGTCTCATTATGTTGAAAACGTTGTAAGCTCTCGCTCATTGAACATACGAAGCTTGATAAAATATAATGAGTTGTTTCTTTGAAATTTAGAAGCGAGCACAATGTTTGCAAAGAAAGGTCCATTGCATATATGCTATGACTATCATCGCAAAAAAAGTGAGTGCTAACCCCCCCCCCCCCCCCGCTCCGAAAATCTTATATTTGTTTTTCAAAATAGTGTCAAAGATTAAAAAAATTTGCATTACTAAGTATGTGATGGAACATGTACTAGCCTTATAAGACCACTTGTTATAAAAATATTTGGTTGCCTATTATCTACTGCCTAGAAATGGCCCGACTCATTTTTTTTAACATCCCATTACACGAATTTTTTTTCTTTTTCTTCCGTCAACAATTCTGTTTAAATTTTAAGGAAATTTTTCCCACCTATAAATACGGACCCAATAATTTTTCCCTGAGTTGGGAGGACCACCAAACATCATTTTAAAGATGTTTATATGTTGATTTTTTCTCTTTACTTTTTACAATTGTAATTTTGAAAATATGGGCAAATAGAAAAAAAAATTTATTCAGTAAATCTGAATGATTTCATGCCTTTTCAACTGTTGCTCCTCTGTAATGAAAATTGTAAATGCATGTTTATTTGATACAGTATACGAGGGTTGATCAAAAAGTAAACATGCAGTATCTTAGGTATTTGATATTTATATTATTGTTGAAATATTCAAGTATTTTTCAAAGTGTAAAATTTTAATTGAAGGTCTTTGATAGCATATTGCTTTATTAAAAACACATCCCTTTTCAAACTTGCTTTCACCGGGCAACATAACAAGTATCATATTTAACCATCTGCCTTCCTTCACTGTAAAACGATATCCAATCACTGATTGAAATTATAGGAAGCCATTTAATAAACTGTGAACAAATTCTTATACGCTACTTCAAAGGCATTTCTAAGATATACATGTGCCATAAATATTATAGTCGTTTGTTGAACGAGTTCCACTGAGACAACCATTTTTCGTCAAAAGTACCTGAATAATGACGTCATTTTAAGATTGTGACATCACAAACAAGGAGCAAAACTTCAGCATATGCTAATTATAGAACTTGTGTTTGGCTTTGTGTTCTATTGGTGATAATTAAAATTTTAATAGATAATATAATTTATCTGTGGCAAACTTACAAACTATTAATTTTTATCTTTGATGGTGCTCATTTTTCATTCCCTGGAATCAAAGAGTTTAAATTTTTTTATATCAATACGCAAACTATATAACAACTGTTCGATAATGATACTAAATAAATTACTTCAAGCCACACTATAACACCTTTCCTCTTTTAAAAGTGTTCATATTATTTGAAATATTTTGCAACTGTAATTCTCTTCTACATTTAAAGATTGTTATGCCCCTCCATATTAAGAAGAGGTCTGGAAAACAAGATTCTGTGCTAAAAATAGACCACGTGCTGCTTTCCATGAACTACTTTCATGGTTCTTTACACTCTTTTTGAAGACAACGGTTCCTTGTTTTGAACTTGAAATTATCATTTAAAAGTGCAAAATTTAGACATTTTCTCAACAAATGGTTGTAGAGAGAACATTAATGCACAGTTTGCATATTTTTTTGGATTTTTTAAGGCTCTGCTGAATTCTCTAGCTGCGCAGTTCTAAGGAGCATATCAAAAGCATTTTTCTGCAAAAGTATAGATTATATATGCACAACATGCATTCGGTTATGCATATTTATTGTATCTTTATCAAAAAGACTTAAAATGTGATCAAAATATAATGTATTTTAGCCATTTGAAGAAATGTTTACATTTTGCTCTCACTGCACTAAAAGTGGCCGTACATCCCCCTTAAAAGGCTGTTGTTATAATTGCGCACAGCAGATCTTACCACTAGCAACTGACCAATCGTTGAATGAATAGCAACGTTTACGCCAAATACATGTTTACATTTTACTTCGAACACGTAGTTCAGGTCAATCTAGGATCATGTCAATGGACTGCAAAATAAAAAAATGTTGTTATGAACAAAATACAAAGAAAAGAAACTATGAAAGATGTTACGGGCGTTTTTAATTTGGTGGTAACTGAGAAAAATGGTTTATAAAATGTAGTTTGTGTCTAGTTCAGAACACCAGCGCTTCAAGGGTAAGGAAAACGAGCAGCATCTGCATATAAATGGACAAAACTTTGTTTACGTTCGTGATCACGTGTTTTGGCCAGGGAATCCAGCTGACAATGGTATTCACCGATAGTACGACAAAGGAATTAATACAGAGGCAAATCGCTTTTGCAGTATGATTTTCAGAATCCTAGACTTCCTCCGTTTATTTAACAAATGAATTGTTTGTCATTATGAGCGTGAAAATAATATTTTTTAAAAATGCTTTTCATTTACCATTCGATTTTCCTTTTTTTTAAAGCGTAAAATTCCTGTAGTATTCATAGTAGCCCACAATGCAATAATCATTCAGCTGATTGGTCAGTTAAAATCATGCTGGTGCCTCATTTGTTAATCTGACGCCAAAAAATATAGTCCTTGCTCCCATGCAAAAATATTTGTCCAAAAAGAAATTTTAATTCATGACTGCAGAAAATTGTATTATAGAGAATACTTATTTAAGTTTGAACATGATGAATGTAAGAGAGATCGATTGATTGAAGTACATTTCTACCGACATTATTAGCTGATTCTAGGGTGGTGAAAACTGAAACGCAACATAACTTTTCTGTTTACCATGCCTCAACGTGCTTCCTAGCCACATTTCCGTGAATGATTTACCCTATCTCGCTGAAGTCTCGCTAACTCTCGCCAGAGCCACTGCCAGAGCTTCTCTGAACTCATCGGGTTTTATAATTTGCAGAACACCGAAAAATAAAAGGTTTCGAACACATTAGTAGGGGTGTTATAGATCTTTGCTGAAGGGCTGATCTCCATGCTTAGCGGTGTGATTTAAACCCTGCAACTAAAATTTAAAAGCTCTAACCATTTCGAACACGAGCGACTGCTTTTGTCAAGTTGAATATAAAAGCATAATTGACTGTTCATTTCTTTTTAATGATTTTTGGTTAATAGATAACAGAAATTTACAAAGGAATAGTTGCTAAGCATAAGATGGTTTCGAGAGCAGACGATGTAAAAAGTATTATCCTAATTGTCGATATATATTCATTTTTATTTGGTTTTCTATGATTGATTGTATATTGTTTAAAGTTCCTTTCGAGAATTTTTCACTCATATGTAGACGCCACCACTTGCCAATGGAGAGCTACAAATGTTGTCCTATGCTCGGCACTAAGGGGCATTGAGCAGTTAGGGATCTTTTTCGTGCCATCTCCTACTGTGACACGGTCTCATCCGAAAAACCAGACTCCACGTCGCAAAGATTCGAACCCGCGACGTAAAGATAAACTTCTTATTTCGCGACTCTAGAGCAGACGCTCCACGCGAGTGACTGGTTTTTCTTAGAGGAGATAAAATTAATTTCATATTTCGATCATTTTGCCTCGTTAGTTCTTAGGATGTCTCAAACATTAAAAAGCAATGTTGCTGTGATAGAGTACGATTGATTGGATCACAAATATATCATATTGCTGACTGCGATCAATTATATGTGAGTAAAAAGAGTGAACGAGCAGCGACTGTCTTTTATCATAACAGATGTGATTATTCATTATTCGGGTCTTAATAAATATTCTTTGAAATAACAAAGTGAATGAAACACACATCTATACATGTTTAAAAAATACAAATTAAAAATTGTCGGTGATTTAAATTTTGGAAAAGTAACATTTTTCAAAGTTTCGTTTAACGTTTTCTTAGGAGTTTTTGTCCACTTATTTTTTGGTTTGTCATTTTTTTAATGCAGGCAATGATATCAGCATTTTGCAACTTTCCATTACAGGTAAACTTAGCTTAATTCATCCACATATCAATATATCAATGTATCAATATTTCCAAATTAAATGTACTTTTTATCTTTTCTAGATTATTCTTATTCTGAGTGTGATAAGTACATTGTAGAGAAATCAGATGTTATGTCAGTTTTCATTTGAAAAAAAGTACATGACAATAAGAAGCGTATTACTTATTTCAAACCATGAAAAAAGGATGAGAAGAAACGACATAAGGTTCTTATAGTTACACGTAAAATATTCCAGACAAAAATGGCTTTCAACTTTTCAATGCATATTTTTTTTCAGAGAATGATATAATTGGTAAGTATCTTAATTTTACTTTACTAAAACTAGGCGAGGAGTAAAGAAATTGTCATAAAAACAAAAATCTGATTAGAAGACAATCTGTACATTTAGTCGAATCTCGATGAATAATCATATACATAAAAATGAAATCAACTTTAAAAATTTTGTAGCATACTATTATCTTGCTTGTGGGTTTGACAAATATATTTGCCTATGGCAAAGTGCAGACGGCTGGGTAAATGTTGATGTCATTGGTGGTTCAATAGATGTTCCAGTTCCAAAGGGTAGGTGTATGTCAGTATTACTTTTCGTGGGGTTAAATATTTGGTTTCTTCGTAGTTTTATGATACCAACAATTTGTAAAAAAAAAAAAAAAAAAATAAATAATAAAATGAATAAAGTTACGGTATGGTGTTAACTACCAACTACGAAATATATTACCTTCGCGTCAGTATTTTCCCATTAAATCCTGAGATTCTTACTAAAAAATGATAAGTGAATTTACCTTAAACAAAAGTGATTAAAAAGATTTTTATTGAACTTATCTAATTTTTTTTAAAATTTAAAATGAAAGTTCTGCTGGGCATTAAAATAACCCTGATGTTTCAAGGAAGGTATATACATACATGTACAAACTGTGTAAAGTACACGTTGATATCAGGAAATAAACGGACATAAACTTAATAATATTGGAGATTTTTTATTTTTGAAATTCAAAAAGGGGTAACTAAGTCATTGTATTAGTTTTAAGGGTTATATCCGAATTATAAACATTAAACTACGGGCAGAATTATACCTTATTGCAATTGTAAGTTCTTGGCTTCTTAATTCGTTATCATAAGGAGAGAAAGAAGTGCTAAAACGTTCATTAACTAATAAATGATAATGAGATAATTAAATGGAAATAAGTTAAACTTGGGAAAATGTGATAAAATAACCCGTTTTATTAGAATTTTAAAGATGTTTGCATTCCATGAAATAAATTGCATGATTGTCTAAGTAATGCATAAATAGCATGTATGCCTAAGACAAAAAGTGTTTAATCATAATTTGAGGTGTAAATAGTGATATGTATATGTTCCTGAATAATAGAGGACATACATGTAAAAGCTTTAAAAATAAATCTTGTCCAAATTTTTATATATTTGAAATAACAATTATCTATGGTCAAATCAATTCGGTTCATGACGTTGTAAGAGATTTATTACAATATAGAGCCTGGCATATTTCTGCCTTTGGGAATAACTACGTATACAGTTGTTTTTGTACAAATTTTTATTTTTAAATTCTACTATTGTTAATATTATTTAAGGAAAGGTTCTAACATATGAATCAAGCCAATCAGTTCTTGAGATGCCTGTTTTAACATCTCCGATCATTAACAACACGGAAGGCTCCTACTGTTTCCTAATGCAATATCGAGCGCATGAGGACACCTCGCTTAGTATATATCTCACAATTGGAAACAACTACAAAGAATTATGGAATGACCCTATTAAGGACCTGAAATGGCAGCTTCTCCGAGTGGATTTAGAAAACATATCAGGAAATTTCCAAGTGAGTACTTTGCTTCAATTTTTTTCTGATTTTTTTTATATTTGATATAACATGATTGAATCGTGTGCATGATAGCTTTAAAACCCTAAGAAATATTGAATTTAAAGGAATTGATAAAAAGAAAAAAATTAGGCAATTAAACTGGGCCTTTTTGGCCTCACAAATATTAACCAAATTTAATTTTTTGTTTTGAAACAAAGAAGTTGTCTTCCATTTTCGAAAACAGCAATGACCCACAGGTAAGTCTTCATTAGCGAGACAAAATACATTAACTCTATGAAAATCTTCTTCTCTGCACCTTGGTATTTAACAAACTAAGTACATAGGTATGATAAACAAGAGTGTCTCTTTCAAAATTGTGATTTTCATGACCCCAGGGTCAGGGGTTCTGGTTTTAGGGAGGGGCTCTAAAGATTAGACAGTGAAAATACATTAATTCTTTGAATAAATTACTTCTCTGCTCCTGGGTGCTTAATAAACTAACCAATGAGTCATATTAAACAAGCTGCCTCTTCCAAATTGTGAATTTCATGACCCCATGGTCAGGGGTCCTGGTGTAAGGATGGGGCTCCATTGAATTATATGGTGAAAATGCATAAATTCTTTAAAACTCTTCTTCTCTGCTCCTGGGAATTACACCAATGAATTTTGCACATAGTTATGACGAGGAAGTATTTCTTTTCCAAAATTGTGAATTTCAAGGCCCCTGGGTCAGGGGTTCTGGTGTTAGGGTGGGGCTCTAATGATTATACACTGACGCAAACTTCTAAGTTTTCACCTAACATTTTTTTGAAATTTGGAAGAACAAATGCCTACAATTAATAATTTCTTATTTTTTCGAGGTTAATGATGCATATTTCAGATCAATGTTGCGTCAATTTCATGTAAGTATCTCGTCAGAATTTTAAGCAAAGTGTCAAGGACATGATGTATCTTCAAAATGAAAATCACATAAATAATCTCTTTGGAGTAAGACCACCACTCGCTCCAATTAATGCAAGACAACTTTACTCATGGGTACAATATACCCCTGAATAGGACTTTGGTTTATTTGCTGTCATACATATTGCATGGATCTCTCTAAACCGTAAAAGTGTGTGGAGCGAGCTCGATGGGGGGGGGGTGTTGACATTCCTTATAAAAATCCCAAATATGTTCAATGGGTTACATATTCGGGAACTGGCAGTGCATCATCACACAGATGCCTTTTGGACAATACCCTTGGGCGCTTAGCACGTAAGTGTACCGCTTAATGGATAATAATATTCAGACTGTTTGAGATGTTATTGAACTGCCTTGAGAACCAATTTCTTGTCATGTTCATACCATTGAAAGTTGTTTGCTTTAATGTTTCTAAAATTGTTTCAGACCAATGTAACAATCTTTTAATCTGGTTGTGACGCAAAACTTCGCCCCAGACAATGATCCAGATTACTTTGTTAAATTTTGTCCAAAGCTTTCAAATTATAATAAGCTGGTGATGAAAAGTACGCAGAATTGATAGAAAAACGTGTTAAAATGGTTTTTATACTGGTTTTTAATTTGAAAAAGTAATATCAAGGACAAATAAACACGGAAATAAATGTGAGTAAAACGTGGTGCAAATCTGCTCTTTTTGGTATTAATCAACCATTTATGATGAAATAAAATTTATGATAAAATTTCCAAAATTTTGAAACGAGTGGCCCCAGGATCAGTTGTTCCTGTGGGATGGGGTCACAACTGTTTATAAATTGGAAATGTTTTTTTTTTGTTACTCAGATCTACATGTACCTCTGAGTATTAAGTAACCATGCTAAGTGTATAATCATGATAAGCAATGGTGCCTCTCTTTCAAAATTGTGAATTGCATGGCCTCTGCTTTAAAAAACAAACCAAATGCAATTGTTTTTAAATGATATTCAAGTGACCTATAAGGCCCGAGGGCCTCTTGACAAATTC
>NW_026923284.1:0-21365 GCF_032062105.1 Saccostrea cuccullata | reverse complement strand
AAATAAATTTATTAAAAACATATAAAATTTCACTCTATTACAATTATATATAAACATTAAAAACATGTTGATAAAACATTGTATAATAAAAGCACTAAGTCTTTTAAAAACAATTTATCCCCGAGTACCCAAACTCAGTCACTATTAGCGGAAAAAAACCCAGCATTTTTCTTCAAAATTAATTATATCTTGATTTGTTTCTTGTTTGCTACACAGTTATAATTATTGAATAATGTTTAAATTATATTACCAAAAAGGGTGTTTATTACACCACTAAATGGAATGCGAATCCCGCCATTGCCATTTCTTTTAATGGTCTCTACTTAGTCACCGGGGTTGTCTACAATTTTTAACGAACAGACAATTTTTTCCCCAAAAATTATTTTTATACTTATATAGATTATTTTAAACTGTGTACATTTTAAGAAGTCCATGCATTATTAATTTATTAATTTTCTTCTCAACTTAATGTATTCTGTATTTTATTACTAAGTATGTAATAAATATAATAAAACATACCCTTTTCCACATCACATCCTGTATCAGCCCTCGACCAATATCAGCCCTCGGGCCTTCGGCCCTCTGGCTGATATTGGTGTCTCGGGCTGATACAAAAGACATCAGCAGTATACACACATACAATAATAACATAACGTATTTATACATGTTAGTAGTAATAATGTCGCAAAAACGTTATCTCAAAGCGTAGTGCATTTGTGCAAATAAATACAAAAAAGCTTATAGTCGTATTCACCATGGTATTCATCATGTTAAACCTTAATGATAGACTATCATGCGTCACAATCGCATTCGTTTATAAATTCCACGTAGTTTCCCGAAAATGACGGAGTAAGGTATTGACGGAGTTTGGCGATTAAGGGTCTTTGGCAATACTTGTATGTAAGCAAAAGAAATCTGCATTCAATATTTTCTAAAACAAAAATGTTATTATAAGTATCCAATTCAAACAATTTGCTTTTGAATTATAAAACTAATGTTTTGTTGAGTGAAATATGGTTGATTGAAATAAAAATAGATACATGTATTTGCGAAGCAATTATATTGTTTATGTATACTGCATTAAATTTTCTATGATAACTGTATACTGCATTAAATTTTCTATGATAATTAAGTCGCCCGCGTGGCGCAGTGGTTAGAGCGTCTGCTCTAGAGTCGCGAGGTAAGGAGTCAATCCTTACGTCGCGGGTTCGAATCCCACTGTGGGACGTGGAGACCGGTCCTTCGGATGAGACCTATAAATCGAGGTCCCGTGTCACAGAAGGTGCTGGCACGAAAAAGAACCCTCCCTGCTCAATGGCCCTAAGTGCCGAGTATAGGACAAAATTTGCAGCTCTCCACCAGCAAGTGGTGGCGTCTCCATATGAGTGAAAAATTCTCGAGAGGGACGTTAAATAGTATACAATCAATCAATCAATCAATCAATTTGATAATTACATTTTTTTTCATGTACATTTACATATTATTTATAATACAATTCTGTACAAAATAATGATTTAGGCAAAACACATATGTGTATTAAGTAAGATCTATAAATATAATTGCAATCGCCTAATCAGCTTTAAAACGTTACGATAAATGTAACAAAAGACTTTTAACAGCAGTGTGTTTATGGAGAATGTATATTTTATCCATAATATATCATTTACTATTCATACTTAAATTAGCGGATAAATGCTGATAAAGGGGCACAAAAACAATAAATGATGGCAGTTCACAAGTATACAGTCTTATGTAAAAAAGAATTCGTATAAAGAAAATTGTGGCGATGTAGACAAAACAAATTCATCAATGTTTTTCTTCGTTCTACAGTCGCCCGCGTGGAACACTGGTTGTAGCAGCTGCTCTAGAGTTGCGAAGTAAGAAGTTGATTCTTACGTTGCGGTTTCGAATCCCACTGTGGGACGTGGAGAACAGTCCTTCGGATGATACCGTATAAATCGAGGTACCTTTTCGCAGTAGGTGCTGGCACGAAAAAAATCCCTCACTGCTCAATGGCCCTGATTGCCGAACAAAGGACAAAATTTGCTGCTTTCTACTGGCAGGTGGCGGCGTCTCCATATCAGTGAAAAATTCTCGAGAGGGATGTTAAACAACATACAATCAATCAATCAATCGATCTTCAGTCTACGCATTTTATAAGTTAAACATACCTATTAATTTGATGAACACCACTTAGTATTCGCTTAGATTGGATTTTGCGTTCAATGACCCTATTAAGGTCCAGGATGAAGTCAAGATGGATATTTTCGCATACCTGTATGACCGCTTCCATGTCATTCGCATTTCACAAATTATGTACCCTTTTAGATAGTTCCTGTTTAATTAAGTTTTCTTCAAAAGTTTTCGATTATATTTAAGTCAGGGCCATTCCATTGTGAGATATGTTCTCAAGATCCATAAAGTCCTTCAAAGATATGTCCCAAAGAACAGAGACATTGACATCTTGAAATAGGTTATCGTTTGATGGAAACTGTGCTGCAACAACGGGCCAAAGAACATTGTTAATAATCTCTACATGTATATATGACAATGTTTGAGCATTTATGCTCCTATCTACAACACAAAAAGTGTAAGTAATGCACCCTTTTGATCATAATGCAAACGAAGCCCGGCTGGTGTTGAAATACGAGGCGGAACCCTTATTTTCCTTTCCGGTTTTTCTCCACATATACATGTATATGCGTCAATCGTCATTTTTCCTGGGTAAATGCATCCATAGTTCTCTTTTTGTTTCTTTGCACCATTTCACACGCTTTTTTAATTCACTACGCGCAAGCGCTTTTTTTTTCTTTTCATCCCTCCTTTTGCATTAATCTCGTTTCAAAAAAATCTTTTTATTTTATAACATTTTACAATGTTTTATTCATTTTGTTTTACCAGTTTTATTTTTAATATTCACTAATTCTGTTACATTTGGCTAGAGCTTCATTCTAGCAGTCTACAAAATATTGTCGCTCATCCTGTGCACTACACATTTTTGGCCAACCACTTGTTTTGTTTTCAACATCTTCAGTTTTCCCTGACGCTACAAAAACGTAAGTTTCGTTAATAATGGCCTTCTGGTAACATCCGATATTTTTTTGTAGTTTCAAACTTGCTTTTCTAAGTGATAAAATGGATTGTTTCTTTTCCAGACGTAATTCCTTCCCTTTTCTACCAATTGTTGTTGCAGTCCAAGAGTAACTATTGCAGACGACAAAAACGTCATGTAAAATGACGAGATAAATGCTGTCCCTGTGAAGCTTTAAATAAAGTAAGAGAGATAACTCTACCATTGTTTCTAAAAACGACGGATAATACAAACGCGATACCGAAGTTTAATCCGAGCGATGCTATGTCTTTGCAAATAATTTTGACACGAGACTGTATATATACCTGCACATGTTTTTAGCAGTACGCTATTGTTTTTTCTACAAAACAAATTAGAAAAAAAATCAAAATGGATACAGTCATACTGGTTTTATTTTCGAATATCAGCGGATTTATACACAACATTGGCGTGATACACCTCCGCCACAAAGTCTGCTCATATAATTGCCTCTGCAGAAGTTCGAAATATTTTGGCAAGTACCACCTACCCACCAGCATTTATAATCCGCTCCTGTTAACAATTTCAAAAATGTAATCAAGAAATTAAATACTTTTCTATCAGCTGATTTTATACGCGAGATCTACATATGAAGAAATTCTAAAACAAGGTAAATTATTTAAAGAAAAGCTGCTGAAACCAGAATATCGGCGAATTTCGTTTAAACTCACCATTCTTTAAGTTCTATGATCGATACAATGACCTTGTCATTACTAAAAGTGTCATTTTACCAAAAAAAAAATAATCCTCATAAAATTTACCTGGCTTTTTATATTTTAATAAAGTTTACAATACACTTTAAGTACTAAGCTAACATATTCTGAAATTTGATTATCATCTGTTATCCTTTACTGAATGACGTCGCGCACAGTGTTGGTGTCACAATGTCGAAAATTAATATGGCGGCGGCATTTGCGCTATTTCCATAATTTTAAAACAATTCACTATATGAAAACTATATATCATTCGGTCGTTAATTGTATTCTAAATACATTTTTAAAAAAATATTGATTATAAAATTCCAATTATTAAAGATATGAATTCGACTATTCAATCAATTACGTCAAAAACGCATGTAGACCGGTAACAGGAGCGTCGCACACGCAATAACAAATTGTTAATTGTTTCCATAAAACAAACAAGATACACATAAAATTTAGCAGAAAAGTTCAAAATATGATGTAAATGATGTAAAGTTTTATAATTGTGATGTTGTTCAATTCGAATGTTGTGAACGTGTGGTTCAAAATGCAAGACCGCGATGTAGATAAGCGTTATCCGAAGAAATATGGAAGAAACGTGAAATGTCATCAGTAACTTAAAAAAAAATAATTTCATGTGCAAAATCAATTTTAAAGTGGCATGCCAATGATCCTTTTTGTGTACAAGGAACTGTATTTTAAATTAGACTGATATTTTGTGTCGATATGTATTTTGGGTTTCTGATATTAAGCCGATTTATTGTGGGGACATTGACTCAGATGGTGTGTCACAAAGTTTGGGGGTTCAATGTCGCAAAGTTTTAAAAGATTCGTAAAATGGAAAATTTTGTAATGCTAGGTGTAAAATTGATGTTGAAAATTATTTGAAATTCTACAAAATGTTGCCTTGTTATAAAGGAAAAGATCTCTAGACAGAGTTTTAACTTGCGGTGCCTTAAATTTTAATAATAATTGACGTGTTACATATGTGACGCGCCAAGCAAAAACCTCCCTTAACGAAGAATTTTGACATTTTCAGTTGTTTATTGATTCTTGTAGAGATTTTCTTTCTCTTTCATTTGATGTATAACATGGCATATATTTCTGTAAATAAATGTATAAAAGATCGCATGACAAAGACGGGATATTTACCTTG
This sequence comes from Saccostrea cuccullata, assembly GCF_032062105.1. Taxonomy (NCBI): domain Eukaryota; kingdom Metazoa; phylum Mollusca; class Bivalvia; order Ostreida; family Ostreidae; genus Saccostrea; species Saccostrea cuccullata. Next base: position 16,399 of record NW_026923284.1, on the reverse strand, counting down.
ACGTACAGCGTACGCGTGCGTAACTGCATGGATTTTCATAACGTAAAACCGTAAAATAACGTAAAGCTATACAATAATTTGATGATATTCATATTATTACATATTATTAAACTTTTGATTTGAGTCCCTTAATAGTATCAACAATTAAGATTTTTTCATCGTAATAATAGAAAATAAACATTCTAAAATATTTCTTTGAGAAACGAAAGACGGGGGGGGGGGGATGATCGTCAAGGGAAAAAACCAAAACTCAAGACAAAATCAAATATCTTCCCTTCCTCTGGAAGATCCTCCAATTTATGGCTTTTTAATGCAGTAAAATGGCAGAAATCTACAACACTGCAAAAGTAAAAGAAAATAATCAACATTTGGATAAAAAAAATCCTATTGTGGTAGTATAAACGACACACGTACGGCTTCCTACTACATGTACTAGCTTGGGCTGTGGGTTGACCCTTAAGCTTATTCGGTAAAGCACAGAGGCCATGGGTCCAATCCCAATTAAGCAGAGGCACTTAATTGTCTCTGTTACACTATCAAAGTATTTATCTTTAAAAAAAGTTCGAAACAGCCCTTAGCCCCCCCCCCCCCCCCCCCCCGGGCATTAAAAGTCTATACAATACACAAAATAGATATAGAAAGTACATGATGTATTGTTGTCATAGTTCATGTTTTAAATACCTGAAATTGTAAAGAGTGCAACAGATTTTTTTTTCTATCTAAAAGAAAAATAACATTTCTTTTACCACAAGTTGACTATTTACATGTTTTACTGTAGTTTCGAGTGTTTTGATACTGAAGACTTTTTGGCTTATTGAAAAGGTATTCTGCACACAAGAATAAATTGTATTTGTCTCTTGTAGTAGAGTTTGATCCTTTTCTTCTTTAGGAGTCGTTATGAAATCAGTCTTTAATTCACAAGAAGAACTTGAAAGTTGTCAAACTTGTTTTCAATCCATTTGTATAATTCAATAAATGCGTGTTTAAATCAATTCAATAAAGATTAGGTGCATCAAATTTTAAAGTGTTCAATCATTATTTCTTGGTGATCTTTTAACATTTGATTCATTTTTCCTGGCCTTCCGTTTCGAATCTTTTATTAATGTTTAAATTAATGAAAATACATATATTTGGAATTATTTTCGTAACTAAATGCGTCTGCATACTTTTCAGTGAATCAGAATGTAACACCCATCCCCAACCAATAAAATATATGTATTTTTAAATCTTGTTAGTTAAAAAAAATGTAATTTGTATGTATGAAGTTAATCATGAGTTAATTTTGAATATTGTATATAAGCCGAATAACAAACCACAATACCAGAATATATATATGAATCCCACAAGTGACACGTACACTCCACAACTTCATTTCTAGACAAAGAATATAAGGCAAATACTAAAAGCTTCACTGTTACCTTCCTGAGAAAGTACATGCACAGATATGATTTATTTTAATCATATTAGATGCAAGTTGCATTTTAGTATGGGTAAAAACACGCGTGTTAAAAATAGCAACAGAAAGTAAGAGAACGGGTAAAACATTCTTCATATTCTTCGATCATCGTAAACAGGAAGGGGGGCGTGTCCCAGCTATGGACATTCACGCTTAATTGATTACCTGAATTAATTAAACAAGAACAAGACACACATGTACAATCTTAAGCTGTAATTTTTGTTATTTTTTTAAAAAATAATTAATTGTTGTATTTTATACATTTTTTTTTGATACACGAGAAGCTGTATGAATGGGTAAGTTGATCAAGCACGCAATATTCCAGCCGACCAACATGTATTTTTTATGTTCGATAAATCCTTTATCTTAGAGTATAGAGCGTTTTGATCATTGACTTAAGTAAAATATATATTCAGATATATCAAGCACGCAATATTCCAGCCGACCAACATGTATTTTTTATGTTCGATAAATCCTTTATCTTAGAGTATAGAGCGTTTTGATCATTGACTCAAGTAAAATATATTCAGATATTTATATCCTCCAACTTTCATATATCTGTAACAAATATAGGCATATTACCACGGATTAACATATATTGTGTAGATTTGTACCGTACAAATTTTGCATTAAACTGCCCATACATGTACATTGTTCAATGCAACTTTTACAGGAAAAAATTATTGACACTGTTAAAGTTTGTTGCATGTATACATTTGATAAATTACGTGTAATTGGTAGCAAATTTTCATAATTTGAAACGCATGAATACATATTCATTTTATTGCGATTCAACAGAAGGAAACAAGATTATTTTCCAAGGTAGATGTTAAATCATGAAATGTTGGTACATGTCGTAAAGTCTTTGTCGGGGAAATAATTATTACAGGTTAAATAATCCTTAATGCTAAAGGTTAAAATAAAACCATTAAAATGAAAGTCTTAAATCTCTAAAACGTTTAAGTATACTTTCATACTGCATTGATGTTTTAAGTTAAGAGGGATGAGTGAGCACCGGAGACATTACTACATGTACATGCAACAGCCTGATTCAGCGATTTTATAAATGACCGAAATTCTTGTTGTTTTCAGGAATCCAGAACTCCAGAATCTTCTTTAGTACATGTAGATAAACCATGCACAAAATAATGATAGGTTGGAATGTTTTAAAAGTGTTCAAATAATTTGTATGAATTTGTAACAATTTATATAACATTTTAGCGATGTATCATGTTTGCCATTTTTACATTCGGTGTATTGTGTATAATCTCATCAAACCGAATATGAAAAGGTCGATAAACATATGTTCAATCTGTTTAATTCTCAATCATAAAATATCTTAGACAGTGGGCCTGTAACTTACAATGTATGCGAGCATCCGTATATTCTAGACAAAAATTGAACAAAGTATCCAAAGAAATAGAGCAGACACGCGACACAGGAGAAAGGGGGGGGGGTCTATATTTTTTGTACAACATGAGGTGTTCAACAATAAAATAAATCGAGAAGCTCAAAAAGTAGTCTTTCTTCAAAATATTCATTTTAAATCAACAGCTAAAACTTATTCCGGAAGAAGTGTCCAAATCAAATACTCTGTGTCATATCTATAGAGAATACTTTTTTTAAAAAAAGTAAACTTAACTATTTATCAATTACAGTTCACGTTTTATTTATATAAACGGCAGCGTTAACTGTCCGAACTCAATTTATACCGTATAAATTTGGTAAGTATTTAAAAATTCATTCCATAAATAAAAGAGAAGTAGTTCAGGTCAATCTTCATTGCATCGCTATTTAAAAAGATACCTTAGTTTAATGCTGCTGTTAAATTTTTCTTGCATGTGCATCACGATGAAACAACTGGACATTAAATTAAAAAAGAAAACCTATCTTTAAAAACTTGTTTATTTGACCTTTTAAAATGAACCGACTAAAATCTTTTTAAAACTTTCAAATTATTCATTCCGGAATTTTCTCATCCTATCAACAACTTTTTTTTTGTATCAGAAATTCAACACTGAAATTTTCCGACCAAAAAAAATCGCCCTACCTACCGATGCAATTTTTTAACCCGAATAGGGAGAGGACAAACAAACTTCATTTTAAAAACGGCCTTACGGTAATTTTTCAGCCACCACTTAAAATCTTTGAAAAATACACACTTAATTGTGAAAATGAAAGATCTCACAGTCACTTGACGGAGACTACGTTCTTAATGAATAAACTACATCAAATTAAACCAAAAAATCTGTCTTAGCATATAAATAAAACAACATCCCCTTGTTCTACTGGGGAGAGTTTCTCTCAAGGAGACGTTTTTACGTCGCATTTACCTTGTTGACTTTAGACGCGTCTTTTGACGTTACGTCATAATAGAGATAAGGGAGGTTTTTGCTTGGCGCGTCACATATATGTACTACATGTAGCTATACGTCACAATTGAATTTGAAGGCAATTACGTTAGGTTTAAATGCTACACTCCAGCAATGACCTACGTTTTAAGAATTCATTTTTCTGATTTGGCACCAAACAACGTTTAATAAAAAATGTGCAAAATCAAAACTTTTTTTTAGATATGAAAATGAATTGATTCTATAAAAAAGTGTTTGTTTTAGAAGCTTTTTACAATGTCAACATAAATGTCACACATTGTCCAGAAGTAATAAATCTTACTATAATTGTATAAATGTGGTAACATTGATCATATGTGTAGTCATTCAAAGTAGACATATTAAAGTAGACATAGTAGAAAATTAAGGGATTTTTAAAAAATGTGCAACTTTTCAAAATGTTATTGGTATATTCCAAAATAATTTCAATAGAATGGTGACAAAATCCTGATAAAAATTAAATGTCAACATAAATGTCACAGACGTAAAAATTTGGCGTTTTGACGTTCTTAGGTTCAATGCATAAAATGTTATGTAAAGCGTCAAAATATTTTTTTCTCTCCAAAACTTACTCTTAATTGCTGATGAGCCTGATATGGGTAAAAGAAAAACATACCAATAATGATTATTTAGAAGAATCATTATTTTTTTTAGTTTTAAAAGTTGTATTTATATATAAAAGTAAAACATGTGCAGTGTATAGTTGTACACTGCATCGGTATATATCCTTGTCAGAATTTGTACAAAAGTACCATTCAGAGCTCGAATTATGACACGAGAAAAAAATCACACAAACCAAAATTTATGCAAGGATATGATTTCAAATTTGAATAAACCCACAATAAACTTGTATAAACTGTTCCATACATGGCGAGTTTACATTGAATGGTCCAATATTGAATAAGGGTCAGGGGTTGTCGGAGGTGAGTACAAATGTATCAGATTTTCATCAAGATGGATTGGACTTTGAACAAAAAAAATAAGTCAATGCTAAATCAGCAACGTATCTACAATCGTACAATTTACTGAAAACAAAGGACAGGTTCTAGGGCCTACTGATATGATATGGAATTGTTTGAATTTATCTCAATAAAATAAAAAGCATGTAAATTTAATATGTGATGTTGAACAAGTTTCATTATTTCTACCAAATTTTTTTTTAAATGAGGCAAACAGTGCTTATATTTTCCTCCCGCAATATGCTTGCAAAAGGGTGCAGAGAATTTAATTACACGTGTTTTCAATTACCTGCATTATATAATTGGCGGCATTACTGGGTTTTTATTTTTCCTCTATAAAAAATGTTAGTAAAAAAGTAACGTCAAATAAATTTTCTAGAACTTCACGTAAAATAACGTAATTTTGACATTACCGAAACTGACACCAACACTGCGCGCAACGTCAGTATGATTTGTCCATATTTGTTGTTTTATTAAAGTATTAACTAATATTTATACCCGCACTTTCTAAAGAAAGTTCGGGTATATTGTTGTTACTCATGTCCGTCCGTCCGTCCGTCCGTCTGTCACACTTTTCTTCCCTGAACTCCTCTTACATTTTACACAGTAGCCTAATCATCTTTTGGGAGATGGTTGGTGGTGTCATGTAGATGTGCAGTAAGGTTTCGGAATTTTGATTTTGCCCCGGGGGGTCAAATGGGGGTCGAAAAATGATGTTTTTTATGCAAAAAGCCCCGTCTTCCCTGAACTCCTCTTACATTTTACACAGTAGCCTAATCATCTTTTGGGAGATGGTTACTGGTGTCATGTAGATGTGCAGTAAGGTTTCGGAATTTTGATTTTGCCCCGGGGGGTCAAATGGGGGTCGAAAAATGACATTTTTTATGCAAAAAGCCCCGTCTTCCCTGAACTCCTCTTACATTTTACACAGTAGCCTAATCATCTTTTGGGAGATGGTTGGTGGTGTCATGTAGATGTGCAGTAAGGTTTCGGAATTTTGATTTTGCCCTGGGGGGTCAAATGGGGGTCGAAAAATGACGTTTTTTATGCAAAAAGCCCCGTCTTCCCTGAACTCCTCTTACATTTTACACAGTAGCCTAATCATCTTTTGGGAGATGGTTGGTGGTGTCATGTAGATGTGCAGTAAGGTCTCGGAATCTAGATTTTGCCCCGGGGGGTCAAATGGGGGTCGAAAAATGACGTTTTTTATGCAAAAAGCCCCGTCTTCCCTGAACTCCTCTTACATTTTACACAGTAGCCTAATCATCTTTTCGGAGATGGTTGGTGGTGTCATGTAGATGTGCAGTAAGGTTTCGGAATTTTGATTTTGCCCCGGGGGGTCAAATGGGGGTCGCAAAATGACATTTTTTATGCAAAGAGCCCCGTCTTCCCTGAACTCCTCTTACATTTTACACAGTAGCCTAATCATCTTTTGGGAGATGGTTGGTGGTGTCATGTAGATGTGCAGTAAAGTTTCGGAATTTTGATTTTGCCCCGGGGGGTGAAATGGGGGTCGAAAAATGAAGTTTTTTATGCAAAAAGCCCTGTCTTCCCTGAACTCCTCTTACATTTTACACAGTAGCCTAATCATCTGTTGGGAGATGGTTGGTGGTGTCATGTAGATGTGCATTAAGGTTTCGGAATCTAGAATTTGCCCCGGGGGGTCAAATGGGGGTCGAAAAATGATGTTTTTTATGCAAAAAGCCCCGTCTTCCCTGAACTCCTCTTACATTTTACACAGTAGCCTAATCATCTTTTGGGAGATGGTTGATAGTGTCATGTAGATGTACAGCAGGGTTTCAGAATTTTGATTTTGCCCCGGGGGGACTAATGGGGGTCGAAAAATGATGTTTTAAAAATGTCTTAAATCATTTCTTTAAAACTAAGCGAAATACAAATTAAAAAGGATGGAGGTCAAGGTCACAGGAATGTGCAAGGTGAAGTTTTTGATGCAGTTGAGTAGCTTCATTAATACATATCAGCATATTATGTTTGATAAAAATATCTTGAATGATTTAATGAAACTGAGCTGAACACTTTTTCTAAAAAAAGAGAGGTCAAAGGAAAGGTTGGGGCCAAAATGTTGTTGCAGTTGAAAAGCTTACATCAGTATGAATTTACTATTAGCATATGAAGTTTGATAAAACTATAATTAATGGTTTATTTAAAACTTAGATAAACACATATTTTAAAAAGTGAGGTCAAGGTCAAAGGAAAATTCAAGGTCAAAATAAGTTGATGTATTAATAGCTCTCAGCAGTATGTATCAGCATATGGAGTTTGATAAATATATCTTGAATTGTTTATTCAAAACTGATCTAGACATTAATTTTAGAAAAGTGAAGTCAAGGTCACAGGAAAGGTCAAGGTAAAAAAGAGTGAAGCATTGTAAAGCTTACATCAGTATGTATCATCATGTGAAGTTTCATTACACAACTTGAAGGGTTTCTTTAAAATAAAGCTAAACACTAATTTAAAGAAAAGTTAAGTGAAGGTCAAAGGAAAGGTCAAAGTCAAAAAATATTGCTGCAGTTGGATATTTACATCAGTATGCATCAACATATGAACTTTGATACAAATATCTAGAAAGTTTCTTTGAGCCCAATGGAAAGACAGATGGAAGGGTGGAGGATGGACATGACAAAACTATACATGCATTCCTAATCATGGTGTGGCATAAAAAACTTGAATCTACATTATATGAGGATGTTTCCATATATCAAGATTATACAAGCAAATTCAAAGAATTGTGGTCCTCTGCTTTCTGTGTTTTAGTGAATGGGATGCTATAATTTATGGCAGATTGTGTGTCAAATATGCACCCCTATCATATATCAATTTTTGAAAACTGGGTCAAAGGGGAAAAATCATAGCATGCTCTGAAACATTTTGTTGTACATGTCAAATATGAAATTCCTATCTCTTTTGAATCAAAAGTTGTATAAACAATATATTTTTGAAAAGTAGGTTAAACTTCTAGGTCAAGGTCACAGAGTCAAAAGTCATGATATATTTAGAAAAGTCTTTTCACATGTAATAAACATGTATAATTTGAATGCCCTTTCTTTTCTCTTTCAAAATGATCAATTAAAAATGTTTTTTTTTGGAAAGTAGGTAAAACTTTAAGGTCAAGGTCTCACTTGGGTTAAAAAAATCATAGTATATTTAGAAAGTTTTGTGGTAATGTACATGTGAAATATGAAAGCACTATCTCTTATTATTCAAAAGTTATGACCAAGGTTAAATTTATTGTGACAGATGCACATACTAACTGTCAATAAGATGGACAGACTGACAGACAAATGGGATTTAATGTCCCCTCCCTTTCCCCAAAATGGAGGACAATAATGCCCTTGCTGTTCTTGAGAAGAAAATTTATGATGGAAAAAATCCCCTGCATATTTCTTAACGCAAATCAATATTGTGTTTTTATGTCATTTTGTTTGTTGTTAAACATCCCTCTCAGGAATTTTTCACTCATATGGAGACACCACCACTTGAAAAATAATGAGGACAAATTAGATTTGAGGTCAACATTCATTTTAGGAGTTTTCAACCATTAAGGCGTAAAGAAATATTAACTCGATCCTTCCCCTCATCCCTTCCCAGACCCCTGTTTGTTCATGTATGCAAACTACTACTTGTTTTTACATTTAAAAAAAAATGTTTATACAAAGAGTTTAATGTGGTCCATCTCTGAATGATTTCCTAATTCTAGGAAGACAGGTTGACACGAATTCATGAATAAAATGTCAAGTAATCTTATCATTGATGCACTTTTATTTAATTTAATGCAGTCATATTGTGAACATTTCCAGCTCATTAGGAGAGTGGGGATGACCTCCAGGGGTTCATAACATTTATACCATTAAATTTACATAACATAATAACACAAGTAACAAAATTATGTATAGTCAAATGGAAAAAGTTTCCTACTATTTAGGAGTCACATGATCATTTGTCATTACAGGGACAGGGAAGTGGATTGGGAGATCGCCCCCTCAACCCCCCCCCCCCCCTGGAATTTGCAGGACTATAATAATTATACTGGAGGAAGTAAAAATGACTTTGAATGCCCTAAGTGTCCCTCCACCCTAGAAAACAGACCCAACCATAACTTCTTCTTTTTCTTTTTTTGCTTCTCAGGAAATTCTGGTCTGGCCCTCCCCCCCCCCCCAGAAAAAAAACTCTGGATCTTGTAACTGAATGTAACGTTGATAACGGGGGATAACTCTTCAGAATGTGAAATTCATCTATTGTAGCATCGGATGACCTTTGATCCTTTAAACTTGAACCTAACCGTTTGCATTTCAGACTATTTTACCCAAATCTATACCAAAACTTGTACTTACCGATTGTCATTAATTAGGCCTTGTCATCTTCATGAAATATAATCCAGTTAAAGCACAAAATGAAATAATTCCTACTGACATATAGGCCTATGCAATGATGCACACTATAGTAGCCTACTGCACGTGCAGTGAAATCTAAAATGATAATGCCAGTGGTAAAACTAGTACTTAAGTTGGGAACGTGACGCAAGCCCAATGTGATGCAGGTGTTCAGATACATGTATAGTGCAAGAACAAATTGAAAATTACAAAAGATGTTTAGGCCTATTTCCAAAAACAGGCAAATAAGGTGTGTTTGTGTGTGTGTGTTGATGGGAGAGGGGTGGGGGATGACTAAATTGATTGTGTATATGGCAGCTTTCAAGAAGTTTCTGCCTAATCAAATATAAATAAACTTTGCACATTTTGAAAAATTCATCAAAAACGCTTTACACTAATTTGAATAATATTATTTTTTGTTAATCTATATTAGAAAATAGATTTAAAAAGTTCCAATTACCGTACAAGTAGAATTTTTAGCGAGGATTTAATTTTGGCATTATTAGCGAGGGTGCTGACATCGCTAAAATTGAATACCACTGAAAATTAATTGCTTATCATTTGTAAAAGCTTCTTGAATTAGCATTTTAAAATCGCTAAAATTACTTCTCGCTAAAAATAAAATACCAGATTTTAGGTAGAAATCGCTAAATTTGCGTTTCGCTAAAATTTCCACTTATACAGCATGTGCCAAAAATTTATACACCCCCCCCCCCCCCCCCTTTATCAAACCTAATTACATCATTAATTTAATTCTGTTGTTTAATTTCCGACTGGTAATCAATTATGAATATGAAATACCAATAAGATGGATTCCCATGGGTCACATGGTCACTAGCTGCAGATCTGTAGCGTTATGGTTTTATATACATGTATTAGTCTTTGACCATAAAGCTACAGATCCCCATATGCAAAAAAGGTGCAATTTACGGCGCAATACGTTTTGCGCACTTCTGGGGAGAATTTCTCCACTTTCCAGCATCGGTTAATTTACTACCTTTCACTCCCTAATTCTAGGCACATTGTTTAACTAATCTGTATATTTTATCCATCTCCAATCCTTTTATAGTCGTCTCTACACGTGATAAACTCGCTTGATTAAAATTATTTGTTAGATTGCTGAAAATTCACATCAAGCGAGTTTTTTGCCTGTAGAGATGACTATAAATCATTAAATGGCTGGGAGGTGGACAAAATATACATATTGGCTACAGAATGAGTCTAAAATTAGGGAGTGAAAGGTAGTTGATTGACCAATGCTAGAAAGTGGAGAAAAACTGCCCAAGAGTGTGCAAAAAATATTGCGCCGTAAATTGCACCTTTTTTGCATATGGGGATCTGTAGCGTTATGGTCAAAGTCAAATATATAAAACCATAACGCTGCAGATCTGCAGCTACATGGTCACCTGAGCATATTATGCTCAATTTGATGAATACATGTATTATGTAAATTATTGAATTATACTGACTTTTCCCTTGGTAAAGCCCAATATGAAGAAGTGTGCATTTAGAGGCAAACACCTTAGTGCGGGTATTACTGTCTCATGACAGCATCTAGTTTATAAATGTATTTCATTTTCCAAGACTAAGGAGCAAAAATTCAAAGAATTGTCCACTTTTCTAGGCATGCGGGATGATATTCAGTTTACTCCAAAGAAAAAAAATTGTTTGTTTCATCTGTACTTAAGTAAATCGTTGTAAAATATGGTATTTACGGTATAATTAAGAAAAAGGTTTTCATATGTATTCGCATCCGTCTTCAAAAAACATTGTAGGTTTTCCTTACCAGAAAGACAGCATTTTCTATCTTCCCCATCACAGTATCTCTTTATAGAACGGAAACAAGATTCATTCATACTTAGACATCTACCATTTATGGCCCAGCATTGAGAGTCATCCCCTTAAGTAAAAAAAAGTAATCAATAAATATAAAACTACCAAAAGAATTTAATGTCAACATAAACATTCATAAAATCAACTGCATTCAAGTACATTCATTATGTCTTAGCCATTTTAGATGATTAACAATACTTCATATTTTTCAGAATTTCTTTTACTTTGACAAAAAGACAGATAAGTAAAAAAAATTATAAAGATTACCAGATGATATTTTTATGTTTGAAATAGACACACATGTCTTTAAGAAAAATCAGAAATCTACATTCTCCATATACACAAATACTTTCTTACTCTATAATGAAGTAATATTTTAAGTTAGAGCTCAGAAAACCAATAGTTAAATAATTGAAAATGCTCATAAAAATGTCAAAGGCTTAAGTGAGCTTTTCTGATCAAAATTGTCCCGTTATCCTTGTTGTGAACTTTTCATATTTTCATCTTCTCCTCAAGACCCACAGGGCCAATTACAGCGGTTTACCAAAATTAGCACAGAATATCCTTGTGTTAGTGTTGGGCAATAATGTACAATCAAAGCTTCACATGGAATTATATAGGGGAAATATTTATACATTTTCTTAAGAACAACAAAGCCATGAAGGAATCACTCCCAGTCAGTGTAGATTTAGGATTTTTCAAATCATAACCCCTAAGGGTAGGGAGCCCACATTGTGGGATTAAAGTTTTACATAGTATAAGGAATGTATCTTAAAATATTTTTTTAATCATCCGGAGAATAGCAAAACCATGATTAATAATTTTTATGGAACTAATGGAAATGTCCTCAGGTGGTTAAGATTCAAGTTTGTTAAATCCTGACCCCCTGGGGGTATTAAGTGACAATAATGATAGATCGAAGTTTTGCATAAGAATATATATTAGGAAAAAATCTTCTCAAAAACAGAAAAAAAAACTATATTTAGTCAATTGACATGTAAGCATCCTCACGTATTGAACATTCGGTTAGGGTTGGAGTAGGAAGGGGCCATAATTTGTGATATGTAGGGAAAAAATTGGAAATTTTCTTTTCAAGAACAGCAAAGTTATATGCTATATTGATATAGAGGCATCCTTAAGTAGTATAAGATTCAACCCCACCCACCCAAAAAATTAAATACTGAACTGATTTGTGCTTTTTCTAACCCATACACTTGTGCTTAGGACAGCGATGTGGCCCATGGGCCTCCTTTTTAACAGAAGCGGGATTTCCTTAATCCTCAACTGTTTGATTACTTAAAAAACAATAAGGAAAACTTACGAAGGAAAATAAATGACATTCCTAACTCATACGTTGACACCATCACTTTACGATCATACAACTGAATTTTCCTGTCGTTTTTTAATGAGACAAACAATTATTTCAAATGTCAAAGACCATTTTCCAAATGCATTTGAACATGAAAAGAGAGTATATACATGTAAGAAATATTACATTTTTCATTATACAAATACAAATTAAAGAATTATTTTTAAATGGAAGCAGACTATCTTACCTTTTACTATGAGAAGACATGGGCTGCTGAACAAAAGAATGACCAAATAGAACATTACAACTGACTCGTTCTTGAATGCCATTTCTGAACTTATGAACTTGCTAAATCGATGTATTTTCCTTTTATACATTCGGCACTGTTTGGCGACCTTGATGGTGAAAAACAGGATATATTGCAGCTGTTACGTAAATAAGAGCTTCATGGTATCTTTAAAGTCTTCGCTTTTATTAATGAAAATGGTGATTTTACAGATTTGGTTTATTGTTAATAATGAAAAAACATGTTTCCGATCCATAATTATTAGATAAACATGTATAAAATGTGTATATAGAGGATATTCAATGTTTTGTAGTTGAATATGGAATTTATTTCACGAGTGGGACAGGATTTTTGATATTTTCACTCGTGCTTCGCACTCGAGAAAATATCAAAAACCCTGTCCCACTCGTGAAATAAATTCCATATTCAACTACAAAACATTGAATTTTCTGTTTATTACATTTAAAAGAAATAAAATATTTGATTTTCCCTTTGCCTCTGTCTTTTTGTTATACAATCATATGCTCGTGACGTCATAGTTGAGCTGTTGAGACGTCATAGCTATGTGAGGTAAAAACACTATAAACATGGATTTAGCAACATATTTTTGGTAATTTTAACAGTTTTATTCGCTGTCAGAGTGGTTTATTTATTTTCATCTATCTTACATTAGGTCAAGAAAGATTTTTTTTACAGGAATCTTCGTTATGGGAAGGGAAATCGAGAGTTTTCCCGCACTTTTGATATTCATCACACTGTGACAGGATATCATTTTGATATCCTTTCACACTGTGACAGGATATCATTTTTATTCAATGAATAAATTACAGTATTTCACGGGTAAAAATGTAATAAATTTATATTCATAAAATAAACCATTAGTAAATTTCAAGTCTCCCTCGATGTCATTTTTTAGATGTTGTGTAATCCGGGATGCTGTCTAATTCGGTAAATATTTGGAACCAGTGCAGGCCGGATTCGACAAGTTTTACCGTGGAGCTTGTTATGTGTTCGTTATTTTATTATATGAATTTGTGCAAATTTTTAGGCGTGAAAAAGAAATCATTTGCTGTGGCCTTCAACTCGACATTTAGATATATCGACGACGTACTGTCAATTAACAAAGGTAATTTTCATTCTTATGTTGATATGATATATCCTGGTGAGCTTGAGATAAAAGATACCACAGAGTCTGACACATTTATTTCATATATGGATATTTTATTTGAAAAAAAAGACGTTAATAGTAATCTAACAACAAGCTTTATTATAAACATGATGACTTTAACATTTCTATCGTCAACTTCCTTTACTTATGCAGTAATATTCCTTTATCACCTGCATACGGGGTTTATATAGCTTACATGTACTTGATTCGAAACGCAAGAGCATGCTCTACGTACGAATAGTTTCTAAAACGGGGTAAATTATTGACAAACAAGTTGATAAACAAAAATATCGGCAGTCTAGTTTAAATGTTTAAAGTATACATTTTGTACGTTCTATGATCGATGCAATGACCTTGTCAGCAAATACAATTTACCATTGAGTCAAAACTCCTTACTCTGCGACTCCAGAGCAAACGCTCTAACCACTGCCCCCCCCCCCCCCCCAAAGGGCGAAAATGGGATGATCGTCTCTTCATAACATATAACTTTCAGCCGTGGGGATGTTGATCCATTAAACTAAAAAAATAAGAATCTTTTTCTAGGTTTGTCACTGTACTATTATGGAGGGTATATTAATTTTTTCTATTCATATTTTACTATCATCGAGTCATGCTCGAAGTGGTGGATAAAAATCTGAGCTTAAGGCGCTCAATGACAGTTTACCTGTACATAAATATGTTTTACCTAACTGCCTTTACCTTAATTGCATACAAAAATCAAAATTGATACAATCATACTGGTTTAATTTTCAAGATAAAGGAAATTATACACAGCATTGGCGAGATAGACCTCCGCCACATAAACCTCTCAGATATTTGCCACTACAGCGTTTCCAATTCATTTGGCAGATGCCACGTGCCCTCCAACACTGTAAATCCGCTCCTGTAAACAATTTCATGCAGTGTATTAAAGGAATCATTATCAACGTTAAAAATTCATCATTTTATTTTATTTTTAGCGTAATTTTTCCTTGAATGACAACGTAGAAAATCTTCAATTCAAAATTTGAAGCACTTTTTAAAATCCTCAAACCGTTTTACAGTGCGATTTGAGATTAAGTGATGTTTAATTATTTTTTATCATCATCACAGTTTTGAAATGTTATTGATAATGTAATTTATCATCATGTTTTGTCATGATAAATTCAATGTATTGTGGTATGAAAATAGTTATCCCATTGCACCAAATTGGTATCTTTTTTATTTCAAAAGAAAGTCTTGTTGAAATGATGTTTATTGGGTTTAATTTAGAAAAAAAAGGTCTTTTTATGCATTTATAGTGTTAAAAAAATATTGTAGCATTGCTTACCACGCACACAGCATTGTCTATTGGTTGGCCCAGCACAGTATCCTGGTTTGTACTGGAAACAAGGTTCATATGTATATTGACATCTACCATTCAAGTTCCAGCAGTCAGAGTCCCGCACCCCTTTAGTGATAGAAAAAAATTAATTTTTTTCTGCCTTTTAATTTTGAAGATTTTTTCAAACCAAGAAAATTTCAACATACACAAGTTTATGATAGCCACCTGTATTCAAGTACATTTAGTCTTTTTAAATGTTTCCCTTTTGAAATACTATCAATACTTTATTCTTCACATGGAAGGTGAGCTTTTTCTAGTTATATCAAGAATGATATGGATACTGACTACAACGAGGCCAGGAAAGAGTTTTTCGATAAGTTCTTGAGATTTAATAAAGTCCATATTGTTGACATTCAGACTTTACTCTGGGGGGATACATCACTCTGTGTTGCTGAAAATGAAAATCTATTTTCTACTGTACATTCTTATATTCAGCCTTCTGGTAGATTTAACTGATTGTACTCATTTTTATAAATATTTGTATAAACAATTATGTAGCAGTATATGTATGTCTACATTGAGAGTTTATTTAATTTACTTGTAATCTATTTTGTACAAACTGGCAAACACTTCTAATTCACCCTGTTATAATATCTCATGTAGGGAGAGGGCGATTTAAGTTTTTAGAACTTGTGCCCAATCCCACTGTGTATATTTAGTACAATAAATTATGTTCAAATCAAATCAATGCTGACGAAAAATGTTTAACTCTTACAAAATAAAAAGATTCAATAATAATATAAGTATTGTTTCTTTTCGTATATGGGTCAATGTTGTTCATGGTTGCAGAGAGGCTCCAGAAGAGGCTCGGCCATCCAAACATTCAACTTCCGTTGCACTCTCCACATTAAGAGCTATATAAAACCTTGAGGGGGGTTCTTGTCTGGTTTTTGACTAGATGAAATATTCAAAGTATATTTGCTCACATGTCATGAATTTAGATGTAAGGGATTTAAGAGATCATATTTTTCTTTCCTCGTTACAATTGTACAACCCTCAATAGAAATGGTTAGCTGAGTTTGAAATCTAGCAAAGTCTGTATTTTTTAGGAGAACGGCAGCATTTAGAATTATCTTTTTTCTGCTTCTTGAAATTACTCTAGAACAATGAATTTAGTCAATTTTTTTACACACTCAGAACTTGAAGAAATTTTCAAATTTCGGAAAAATTTGTAAAAATAAGCTGAAGCTTTAAAAAAAAACACCTCAAATATAGATGATTTTTCAAACAAACTGCATTCATTT
>NW_026923283.1:0-21111 GCF_032062105.1 Saccostrea cuccullata | reverse complement strand
CCAATTAGGTAATTGTAGGCCATTCAACTAATTTTTCAAGTATCACATATGGTAAATAACATTTCATAGATAGATTTATAGGTACATGAAATTATCAAAATGGGAAATAACTTATACATAGTTATTCCCTTTTATTTAAAATTATTAAAAAGTTTAATTATCTATAATTGACTTGTACGATGTTGTGTTTTAAGGACAGGAATCTGGTGTGAAAAATGACCAACTAGGTGTCGATTTATGAGTTATCGTTTATAGGAATGACATACGAGGGGCATTTCAAAAGTTCTGGCAATGTTAAATAAAAGATTAACCGTTTTACATAAATTATTGAGTTTGACATCATTTGAAAGATCAGAAAAATTACAAATATTGTGACGTCACTTTATAAATTTTATGACGTAATAACTCCAAAAATGACGTCAGAATAAGAATGTTCAGCATACTGAAAAGTCGCGTTTTTATCCCATGAGACGATCGTAAAAGTTCTGTCAAAGGCTTATTTGAAAAAAATATTTCAAAGAAAATTTTAATTTACAAAGAGGTAGAGTAGGACTTTGATACTGTTTATCTGCAATTCCATCATTCATTGTATTTATTCTTTACGATCACGGTTTATGTCCGTTATGCTATCATAGACATTCATTTAAGATTTTTATTTACATGATACGGCTGGATTTCCGGTCTTTTATATACCTCTCCTTTTTAAATAAAATATGTTCTGTATTAAAATGAAGTATATTAATGAGTTTTCATCAAATATATTTTAAAAACAGGACTTTTCCTTTTATGAAAAAATGTAAAAATTTTTGTCCCCGATTTAATTCTGTGCGTATTTTTTCTTATAAATTCAACTTCCCCCCCAAAAATCACTACTGCTTTTTACTTTTGAAAAAAAAAAATAAATTTAAGTTACTCAGATATGTAAACCTTATTTATTTTCCGTCGAATATATGGAAGTACAGTGGGGTTACAACTTCTCTGCCGCCATTTTGGATTTTACGAGAAAATATGGGGCCCCTAAACTTAACTTCTCTTGAGCCTTCATTGATTATAATTGGTCAAAACACCTGACAATTTTTGCCATCGAATTTTGTAACACGATCGCCTATTTATACCCGCACTTTTTTAAAAAAATTCGGGTTTTGTTTTCATGTGTCCTCCTCCGTCACACTTTTCTTCCCTAAACTCCTTCTACATTTTACACGTGCAACTTTTTGAAGGGTGGTTGGTGGTGTCATGTAGATGTGCAGTAAAGTTTCGGAATTTTGATTTTGACCCGAGGGGTCAAATGTAGGTCGAAAAATAAAGTTTTTTATACAAAAAGCCCCGTTTTCCTCCTTTACATTTTACTCACAGCCCTTATCTTTTTGGGGAAAGGTTGGTGGGGTATGTAGATGTGCAGTAAGGTTTCGGAATTTTGATTTTGCCTTGGGGGTCAAATGGGGGTAAAATATGTTTTTTATGCTAAAAGCCCTGTCTTCTCTGAACTCTTCTTACATTTTACTCAGCAGCCTAATCACCTTTGGGAGATGGTTGGTGGTTATGTACATGTGCAAAAGGTTTCTGAATTTTGATTTTCCCCCGGGGGTCAAATGGGGGTAAAAAATACTTTTTTTGCAAACCCCCGTTTTGAACCCCCCTACATTTTACATTGTAGCCTAATCATCTTTTGGGAGATGGTTGGGGGTGTCAGGTAGATGTGCAGTAAGGTTTCTAATTTTTGTTTTCCCCGGGGGGGTCAAATGGGGGTCAAAAAAAATTTTTTTTATGCAAAAAGCCCTGTCTTCCCTGAACTCCTCTTACGTTTTACTCAGCAGCCTCATCATCTTTTGGGAGATGGTTAGGGGTCAAGTAGATGTGCAGTAAGGTTTGGAATTTTTTTTTGCCCTGGGGGGTCAAATGGGGGTCGACAAATTTTTTTTTTTATGCTAAAAGCCCTGTCTTTTTGAACTCCCTTACTTTTTACTCAGCAGCCTAATCACCTTTTGGGAGATGGTTGGTGGTGTCATGTAAATGTGCAGTAAGGTTTTAATTTTTGTTTTTGCCCCAGGGGGTCAAATGGGGGAAAAAATGACATTTTTTATGCAAAAAGCCCCTTTTTCCTAGCCTAATTTTTTGGGAGATGTTTGCTGGTGTCAGGTAGATGTGCAGTAAGGTTTTGGAATTAAGATTTTCCCCCGGGGGGTCAAATGTGGGTCAAAATGATGTTTTTTGTGCAAAAAGCCCTGTCTTCCCTGAAGTCTTCCTTAATGTTACTAGAAGCCTAATATCTTTTAGGAGAGTTAAATATTTTGAAAATTATGTAAAACATCAACGTCAAGGTGTAAAAAAGCATCGCATGCTGGGAAACCCCTTTTAATTCTTATGAGTAATTAATGTACATGTCAAATGTGAGAGTCATATCTCATCTCAATCAAAAGTTATAAGCAATGCAACATTTTTGAAAAGTAGGTTAGGTTGACCCTTCAAGGTCAAGGTCACAGAGTAAAAGTCATGATTTATTTGGAAAGGTCTTATCACAGGAAATAATATACATTTCTAACTTTTCTTTTTCAAAATGATGAATTTATAACAATTTAATTTTTTTGCAAGTAGGTCAAACTTCTTGGTCACATGTAAAAAAAAAAACCCATGCCATTCTCACAGGTAAATACTAATACATAAGTTTAATATGAATGTCTCTTCTCATTCAGTAGATATGACCGTTATGACCAATGTTAAATTTTGGGACAGATGGCTAGTCTGACATACAAATGTACATATTTCTATATGAAAAAAATTTTAAAATTGGCCCAGTGGTTCTAGAGAAGTTAAAAATGTAAAAAGTTTTCAGACAAACAGATGGACGACACGTTACAACAGACGTTATATGTAAGGAAACCAGAAAAATTCAAATGAGGGGAAAGGGGTTAAATTGGTTGCAGTATTTGAAAAGCTGTTTTCTTCATGCAGGGATATGCATGACTAACATGTTCATGTTTTATATTTTTTTTAGTAATCTGTTTGTTTGTTGTGAATACATCTTTTTAATTTTTCCCCCCCATGGAGACATCACCAAATAATAATGAAGACAAGATGTGTTTGTGAAACATGATGTCCCTGTTGGAAGCCTATGGCAAGGTTGAAGTTTCTAAAATATTGTCAAACTCAAAGGTCAAGGTCAAAGGGTTCAAATTGTTAGTATCAAAGGGTCTTGTCACAAGGAATGCGCATGTGAAATAAAAAATCCCTGGTAATTCCTGTTCAATAGTTAATTCCAAGCTTAATTTTTTTTTAAGTGGTTCAAACTCTAGGGTCAAGGTCAAACATATTTATACCTGTTGACAGTTCACAATGAATACACATGTTAAGCATAAAGCCCCAGTACCTACTATAAAATTTAGGCCAAGTTTAAAGTTTGGTATTCTTTTGGAAAAATGTGTATCCTAGGTCAAGCGATAAGAGGTAAAAATTAATGGTACCCAAATAAAAGGTCTTTTTTCACAAGAAATAAACCTATAAAATGTGAAAGCCATTTGTATAGCCTATCCCACTTAAAACTTATGGGAAGGTTATAATTTCTGAAAAATAGACCACATAATATAAACACAAGAAACAAAATATGTATAATTTGTCAAATGGAAAAAAATATACTATTTAATTGGAATCACAAAATAGATTGTTATTTAGGGACGGGAGTGGGTAGGGAGATTGGAATCCCCCCCCCCCCGGAATTTGCTTTGTTATTTAAACAAGACTTAGTATACTGAAGCAAATAAAAAAAGACTTTGGACATCCTCCCCCTCTTGAAAATCATTGTTTTTATTTTGTTTATTTGTTTTCATTTTTTTCCCCTGCTTGGCAGGAAATTCTGGGCTGGGAAATTTTTACTGAGATGTGAACCCCCTCCCTACTCCCCAAAAAAATTCTGGACCGCACCAGTATTGGCGTAACTGAATGTCACATCGACAACGGGAGATAACTTCACAATATGAAATTCGTCTAGTGTGGCATGCGATGATCTTTGACCCTTTTTGAACTTTAACCTTATCGTTTGGGTTTTTTTTCCCCCCAAATATACTTTAACTTGTACTTACCGACGGATAGGTCTCGTCAACTTCATGAAATATAAATCCAATTATAACACAAAATGAATTAATCCAATGCACACCAGACTGCAGCCATTTAATTCCATTCGGCAAACCTTCTATTGCCCCTTTAGATGTAGTGGGAATGGCCATGTGAAAGGTTTTAATTAAAAATATGATAATGGGTGACGCAACGTGAGGGATGTAGAAATTTACATGTTAACATGTATAGTACAAGAACAAATTTTAAATTAATTCATAACAATTGATGTTTTAACCAAACTTTTCCATCTCCTTTCCAAAAAGTATGTATGTGCTGTGTGATTTGGTGTCGGGGGGGGGGGGTTTTGAATTTAAAAAGTTATTATGAGCGAAACATTTATCAAAATCTAATTTACATCATTAATAGAATTAAAATGGATATAATGAATTAAGCAAAAAAATAAATTAAGAGGTTCTGAGTTATTAAGGGTTAGAATTTATACTAATTTGATGAATAATGTAAAAATTTGAAATTTTTTGACTTTTTTCCTTTGGGAAAGGCCCAAATTTTGGAGCTTATTTAAGGCAAAATTATCCAAATCCTCATGACAGCATCTAGTTTTCTTTGATTGTATCTTTTTTTTTTTCACATTTAGATCAAAAAAAACGCAAAATTTTCAAGATAAAATCATGAAGTTTGACACTCCTAAAACTTTTTAGAACAAGATCTCCCAAAAAAAAATACCATATAATATATTTTGTTATGTAAAATTCCCCAACTGGGATTTTGTTAACTTGCGACCAGTAATGAGCAAAAGTTGTCTTTTAAAACTTTTAAATTTATAAATTTGTTTTTGTTCTCATTTTTTTGGTAGTATGCAAAACTTCTATATTTGAGCATTTTTGAAGTAATTTATAAAGATTATAAATTTACGTAAATATGTTTAATTTTTTATCTTTCCAATGATGTCAAAACCCAAAAAAAGTTGCCAGAACTTTTGAAATGCCCCTCGTATAGGCTGCTTCAGCAATGGTATTATGTGGGTTTTTACATTGTTTTGTACAAAAAAGTGTTGACCAAAAGAAGAAAAATATCTTCACTCTACCTGAAATAACAGGGTCAAATGAATGAAGAACATACTTTATTCAATATTTTTAAGTCTCTTTGACGCTTGTTAAGAAGCTCGTGAGATGGAAAATAATGTCATTTTTTGCGCTTCCAATATACATATAAATACTTTTACAAGTAAATGCAACAATTAATTATCTTATTTGTGTTACTAAACGCGAAGTAGAACGACCATGTATAAAAAATTAATCAGGTCAGAACTAAGAAGGAGGGTAGATTTCACTTTTTATTTCAATTAAAAATTTTATTTATATGCAATTAAACGGTGTCCACAATTCTATAGAAAATAAGTTTAACATAAGTGCTTTATTTTAATACCATTGGATTCTGCTGACAGCAAAAAAAAAACCACTTGGGAAATGCTAAAAACGGATTTGCCTATAAACAGTTAGATACCTTGGACATGCTCAAAACAAGTTTCATCAACGAGTTATCGTTCATAACAGCGAACCCTAGCGGCAATTGAAAGGCCTAGTAATTGGTCATCAACAAAACTCTTTGTTTAAGATAACTCTCCTTCCCACTTTGAAGTTGATATTAGACTGATCCCGGAATACCTCATTGATATCAATGTAGTCTTCAGACATCCCATCCCAGGATCACGAAACAACTAGACTTAAACTTAAATTAAATTTTCAATTGCCTGTAAAAAGTTTACTAATTATTGAGCTAACCTTTAATTTTGCAAATAACAAAACTATTGGAAAAGAATATGGAGAAATACTTTTATTTATAGGTACATAACTTTTACAATATTTAAATACATCATAAAAATTTTGACTAAAGCCTAAGATGTTTCATGATCCCATAGCTCAGTCTTCCAACAAACTGTTGGTATACAGGTGTTCACTGATTGCGCAACTTTATTAGCCGACATTTTCAAATAATTTTTATTCTAATCAGATTAATATCTATATTAAACAGAATTAATTCAAAGATTTTCCACATGAGAAAAAGAAAGCATTTGACATGGCATTCAAAGTGACAGTAATATGATTCGTCGACGTATTATCAATTAACAATATCACTACGTCCACTAATATTAATATAGCACTTTGATATATATCTCAGTGAACTTAAAATTAAAGGCGCCACAGATTCTGACACATATGATTCATTTTGGATTTCTTTATAGAAAAAGAATTTTTGCAAAATGTTATGTTACGTGATGTTTTTATCATCGACTTCCTTTACTTATGAAATAACATTCCCTTTTTCATCTGCAGTTGGGGTTTATGTGTCAGAGTTGATTAAAGAGATGAGCATGAATTCATATGAACAATTTGTAAAACATGACGTAATGTTGACAAACAAGTTGATGAAATATGAATATCAACCATCTCGATTAAGGTCATTCTTTTACAAATGAAGTTCTATATTCTTTCATTAATTCGAAGGACAATCGTCCTGCTAATCGTTAAGCCATTATTTCACACTGAATTGTCTGCGACCTTTTCCCGTTTTTTAATCATGACTCAGAGCACACAAAATTTAGGAACGGTTAAGAAAAATGGGATACTTACATTGTCAGAGCATCGGATCCCATCTCTGATGTTTTGTTCTCCTTGTTTGCTCCTGATTTGTTAGTTTAGATTGACTTTAGCATGAGGAGTTACCATTATCTTTATGATCCGTACGAACTGAAAAATGAAAAGACTTTGGTCAAATTTTAAGAGGACATTAAAATGTATAAAAAATTCTTTTTTTTCAATTTTCATCCATTTTTTTTATTTGTTGAGCATATAGCTTTATATTAAAGAAATTTGCGTCTATAAATCGAATTCCTTTAAAATACATAATTTGTAAAACAAAGTGGATTATAAGTGATATGGTATTAATTTTAAATATTAAACTGTTTATAAACATGTAGTATGTCAAACGTTCTGTCTCAATTCAATGCTATCTGGTCATAAAAAAAACTTAATATTTGATCAAGAAATTGCTTAAATGATCTACTTATGTTTGAAAATATTTTCAATTGATAATACGTAATACCAACTAAATATTTTCTACTTCTTTGAAATAATTGAAACCATTTATAGAAATAAGTGCAATTGAAAAACATATTTCTTTTCTTTCATGCTATATCTTGAATGTAATTTTTTATTATTATAGAACCCCCTTACTATTGGTCGCAATCATGCAGATCTTTCGTCTTTTGCTGTTTGTGTTGCTGCTGGTCTTAATTGTTGACCTTCAGGCTGACGTAGGGGATGATGCAGCAAAGGCAACAGAGGTTGTAAAAGCTAATTGAGGCAACCAATGCTATAACTGAAATTGTGTCGGACTCAAGAAGTTTGCTAAATTCTCTAAAGTAATGGGTAAAGTTGCTCCGTTTTTGGCTCTTATTACCAATTATGGATATCATAACCATTTTCCCCGAAACAAGAGGACCCAACCTTGACCTACTTAAAAGAACAGTTTTCGAAATAGATTCAAATTTCAGAAATTGGAAAGGTTTTTCCGAAGTAACAAACCTCATTAAATCAAAGGGTCTAAAGTCGCAGTTTTCTGCAATTGAACAAAATATTCAGCTTTGTCACATCGCCTACATATGTTAATATCAGCTCCTAAAGATGCTGTCAAGGGGAAAAGTGGCTTTATTAAGGCATTCAGGTAGTTATCAGAGTGCAGCTCAAAAGATATATAACGGTATTATGACAAAACGATCTTTTACAGACAATATTCCAGATGAAGCAATGGCATATACAAATTACGATCGAAAAAAGATGCATGGTAATCTCAATATAAGGGCTCAAATAATGTCGCCTCGTTTTCATTTAGAAGAAATACCACTGATGTAATTTTTAAATCAACATTATAAATAGTCATATAACAATGAATAAGAATTCATATAATTATCGATCTGAAAGGGTATTTAAGGAGTTCAAAATTCAAATATAGTAGCCTATTTGAAATGTACGTTACTGTCGCCGAGGCAAATATTATGCTGAATCCCCTCTGTGTAATATATAGTTTTTATTCTCAAGTAAAAATTTTCTGATAAGTTAAACCTTGTATCAAATATATTTCTTTTCATAACAATAAATACATTTTCTTTGAGATAATAAATAATTTTTATTGTGCAATGTCCCTGTCGCTTAATTCTATTTCAACCACATTACTAGCAAACACAAATATTATACACCTGATAGTTTTGTTCTCCTTTATTTATTGATGGGCTAAATTTGAAATTTCAAAGGGTTTATTACTCCTACTTAGATAATGTAACATGAAATTGAACAATTTGAGCAACTTTTATAAATATGTTTACGGAATGAAAGACATTTTCAATCGTAGAGATAAGAAAGAAATGTACGTTACCTATATTCCTCCATTATGAATATATATTAAGTAGAAAATATGAGACGACTCTGAATAAGCAACCCCTTGTATCCTGTAAACTGGCAAAGACGTTTTGCTTAACACAATTGAAAAATATTTTTTACATGAAAAGTGATCATTTGAAATGTACGTGACTGAAATGTACGTTACCATGAAATTCGAATTAAGTGAATCTCGCACGAATTTTCATGTATTCTCATATACTTTCACACACTCGAATGTGTACACAAAGGAAAGTTTCAAAGGTTGGAGGTCGGCTAAATCCCAAAATTAATGAAAAGAAACGTTTCTGCTGAGAAAAAAAAATATATATTAAGGGCAATTATATGTAATATAATTTTGATACCTGGTATATATTTCTGAATACGAAACCTGTATGATGCATTTCTTATGATATGCAAGTTCAGATAGTATCAATATATTGCGTGTCTACGCTTGTGGAAGAGAATTGATTTTTATATTTGAAATGTACGTTACGTTTGATAACGTACATTTTACGTATTTCTAACTGACATTTTTTTTTAATTTAGTCAATGAATTGCGTTTACACGAGCGAAACAAAATTATCGTTACAATCCATTTGACAACTGGCCACATAAGTCCATCTAAATGCACCCCCAATCCTCGTAAATCTTTTAGACTGTTACCACATGCTAGAAAATTTATTTCTAAGTGTCTTAAATTCATCTTTGGCAACCTTTTTGCAGTTTGTTTACTTTTAATATGCGACTTTTCGTCAATATCAATTTAATTGTTGTTGATAATTTAAAAAAAGGTATGCATAGGCTTATAATTGGTAAAAAAAAAGGCACACAATACTCTGTTTTGTTTGAATCATTGCATTTTGGGTTATATTTTTCCAGATCTGCTGAAAAGCACGTATGTTTGTGTTTTGACAAACGATGTTGCAACATACTAAATGAAATTGTTAACAAGACTGTCGATGGATATATTCGGAATAGATTTATGTTAAGTTTCAATGGCCAAACACGAGCATTTGTTAGATCATAGCAAAATACGTCTGACTCTTATTTTTTTTGTCTGCACCCTTGCACACAGGTAGAAGTAACTAGGCTACGACCGGTGTCAATTTCAGCGAAACAGCACAAAAGAATGGTAATGAACTGAGGTGGAGGGGACTCCCCAATACGAGGGCTGTTCAAAAATTATTGAGACACTGTGTATATTTTGCTTTCCAATGAACGTCTTTTGGTGAAAATTTGCACAAACATTTGACATACACTAAGAATTAGTAAAAGCAAAACATATTTTACAAATATTAAATATTTCCGGTACAATGGTACATAAATGCGTCAATAATAGGGGTACCCGGAGCAGTCACGAAATCAGATATTGAAAATATGTATCACCGACGTTCAAACTCTTCGTGGACCCGTAATAAGAGCGAAAATAATTCAGTTTATGTGTAAAATTTTTCAGCTTTATTTCAAATTCATGTTGTGCAACTTTGTTAGAAGTTTGATCAGGAATATGAGGATCATAAAAAAACTAAGCGCGGTAGAGAAATCTGCTAAGGACAGAAAATTGGATTTTAACGTCAAGGGCGGAGCAGGCAACATACCTAAAGTTTTATGTAACGCAATGTAGAACTCTTTTCCAGACTGAAAGACCTGCTGAAACAATAACAATGCGAAAAAAATGCGTAAGGGTTTGTATTTTATTGGGTATACATTTTTTTTTACAATTAATTCAACAATAGTAAAATCAAAAGCTCCGGACAATCATGAATTATCACGCACGGTATTACGGTATAAATATCGTCGACCCGCGTTGCATAAATTAATCGGCACTACACGATACTTAGTCATCCTTTCCCACAAATGAAGATTTTACACTGGGGAAACAGCAGCAAACATTTTTAAAAAATAGTTTAAGAAAAGAGACTGTCTGATTTTTTAAATTTTATATGTAATAGCAAAGAAGGAAGAGTATTAAACGCTTCCCGGTCGTTTTACATGCAAAACCATCTCCGGCTGACGTGACGTTAAATGACGCAGCGATGCTGCTCCGGGTCGATAGACATATGCTTGTTTATCATTTCACTGAAACTTTACTTATTATCATAGGAAAAAGAAATTTTGCAGAAGTGTTTCATTCTTTCTTTGTAAAATGTTGATGAATTTTCATGAAATTATCTCCGTCCGTTGTGGAGTAAATGTAATTGTCTCAATAATTTCCGAACAGCCCTCGTAATACATGTATGTGAAATGAACGTTACCGAAGTGACGTGACAATCATGTAGTTGATGACAAATAACCTCGTTTGTTACATTATGATTTCTTATATTGCTGCAATAAAACGCTTCATTGAAGTGATTTTTATTTCAATAATTGCTTTTTTTCAATATTTTCTTATTACTAATTTACATATTATTACAAGCTTGAAATGTACGTTACCTACTCATATTCTGAGGCAATCGTGTCTTTATAGTGGTGATTGTGACATATAACACAATGTGATTACATACAGAATCTTTTTTGGAATAAACTGAAACAAAACGATGAATCTTTAGATGAATTTTAAGCTTTCTATTAAACAGAAATATATTTTGAAAAGTACGTTATATTTACGCAGTTTTCTAAATCGGCATGGATATATGTAAAAAAGACAGTAACTACAAAATAGAATTTTACTACATGTACATGTTAGGTTCCAGTATCTATAGAAAATGACAAGATTCCAAACTGATCGCTCTAAACAAAACAGAGAGAAGAATTTAAAGCCTATATTTATAAAATGTTTTTATACATCTGGATCAAAAAGTAACCTTTGTTTTTTGAAAGGAAAAATCAAACGCACGTTCGCATGCCGAGAAAATATGTTGCTGACAGAGTTGGAAGGATGTGCTGGTGTTAAGATGAGATATTCCAATTATGATTTTAATGACTACATTTTTTTTGACATATCTTTTTGGACAATGAAGAAAGAGTAACGTACATTTCAAGCTACATTTCTGAATAAAATCACCCTCTACTTTACCGTCTTGTCATTATTCCATGTATTAAAATTTGATGAAAAAAAACTGGAAACAAAATCTTCAGATACTTTCTTTCAAAGGTAATTGATAGAAAAATTGATATCTTGAACTTCATTTTTTAAAAAATCAGAGAGGCATTTGCGCCCTTATATTGAGAATGGGTGACCGTGACCGTAAATGCCGAGTAAGGTATAAATTTGAAGTTTTCTACAAATGTTTATACTCAAACGTCCCTTTAATACAAATTGTAAGCGAAGCTCACAAAGATTTCTGAAAACAGATGCAGGGAATAGTGCCATGGATGAGTGTGAAAAGTCTGATAAATAACAAGATTGTGTTGAAATGTTTACAGAAAACATTTTATCCGAGGGCCGAAGGTTATTCAACACTTAAGATAATTTTTATCTTACTTAAAGAATGTCCCCACTATGGGCCCCAAAGAAACATTAAACAATTTATATATCCAATTTTGCTGTAAAACAATAGGATCTAACCCACTTATATGTGCAACGTTGACACATTACAATAACCTAATCAAACACCTTTTTATTCAATAACTAGTGTGCATGGAATTATATCATGGTTCTGATGTCATTCCAGATGTTGTACTAATAAACAGTCATGAAATCAGACGAAGAATATTTTAAAATTTTTAATAAATTAAGAGAGGTTTACATAGTGTTTTTATTATCTTTGTCAAGAAAGCTGAAGAATTAACTCCAGAATTTTGATAAACGGCAAGTTAATCATCATCAATTGACGATAAAAAGTGTTGGATTCTTATGGAGTTGGTATTATGCAGAACCTGCTTGAAAATATTCCATATGAAGATCTGCAGTAAAAACGGCGTCAAAAATAGATGGTCTGTCAATAAAAATGCTTTAAAAAGTATCCGGAAAAGGTGTAGGAACAGAGATGAATCTCGGATAGTCTGAAGAGATTTGCTGATACAACAAAACTCATTTAGTACGAACACGTATATTGCGAATTTACGGATATTGCGAAGTTATCTTGGATTCCCCAGCTATTCTTCTATTTTCTTATACGGTTATAATTAATTACGGATGTAGCGAAGTAATTCTATAGGTCCCTGTGACTTCGTTTCAACCCAGATCTGTTGATATAATGCACCCCTGAAATGATATTCAGCTATGGGATAACATGAAGTAATATGGTTTACGATTCAATGCCAAAATGTACTTACAATCGATTTAAAAAGTGATGTCTCCTAAACTTTAATTTGAGACCGGAAACATTTCTGTTAAAATGCCATCGGATAAGTATTGGATATCTTGTAGACAAGTGTGCAAAATTTTAAGAATTAATATTTCTGTGAGCATTGAACATGCATTTCTTGAACACGATTCTAATAGTGTGATGAATGCGAAGCAGTTAATTCTGTGTTCATTGAAAATTAATTCTAATAGTGTGACAAAGTCGAGGTAATTATTATTTTTATATGCAATGGAAATACATTAATATTTTAAACTCCTGTATCTTTTTTGTTCATTAGTTAATTACACAGGATGGTTTTTGCACTTCAGTTGGGTATTCAAATATCCAACCGAAAGGCAATTGGATTTTTGAATATAGAGTTGATGGACAGTTGGATCTTTAAATATCCAACTAGTGCTTGTTGAACCGGTAAACTATACGTAGAGTAATAACAAATGGTGACGTCATAGAAGTTTTTGAAATTTCTATATTTACCTTCTCAAACATGTCATGACCCCGACTATAGCCGTGGGGTCATGATGATTTAGGCCCAAAACGTATTTTAATCTGAAATTTTTTTTGTCTCTTTCATACTCTATAAATACATGAGTAAATGTATTAAGAGTACACTATTTCCGAAAGGATTTTACATTTCCCCTTCTATATACATACGTACATGTATTATGTATATGTATTTCCTTGCAAAATATTGTTCACCTATTGTGAACCACCTCCATCCCCTCTCCCCGAAAAATCTCAAAGAGCTTGGAATACAGAGTTAAAGTGAATGAATTTAGGTAGTTCTTGAACAGAAATCAGAACAGTCAGAGACGGACTCCGGACGATTCATGAAAAGAAAAACCCACTCGAAATTTCAACTCAAGCAAGCTAAAAAGATGCCCTAGATTAAGAAAAAAACTTCCTGCTTCCGTTAAACATACATATAAAATGTGTGCATGAAAAGTTTTCTTTTAAAAATTAGATTAATAAATGACATGAAAATGACCGAAACGCAAGGTAAGTTTTTTTTATATTATCGTTAGTTTGAAAATATTTTTATGCTTTTAAGAATTGACACACCCATATGATAATTTTATGCATTTAATTAAATTCAAACTAAATTATCAACAGTATAAACTCAAATTCAATTAACAAGAGTATAACTTATATCAGATTTCTTTCATATTTTAGTGTAGAATAAAATACATGTGAATTAGTACATATGAAATCATCCAAGTTTAGAAGAAAAATGTGATTACTAATATATTTCAACAACAAAGAAAGGACATGGCAGAAAGAATCAATAAAAATTGCAAAGGAGAAATCAGATTGATGACTCTGATCCTCATTTAATTTAATTCTAGTCTACCTGAGTTTGAATGTCTAGAGACATCTACATATCAATTAAATTATATAAGCTTGGATTAAAAAAGACTTTTCAATCAGGAATTGCAAATAAAGGGATCGGAGCAAAGGTGTGTTTGAAAAATTCCGTAAGGTTTAATTTCAATCTTTACCCAGAGTTAAAAATAATGATTTATTACATGAGATGTTTTAACATGAATGTAATATGAATTTAAAAATGGAAGAAGAATAGGAATGAATATTATACAGATAAAGTTAAGAATACTGCATATCAACAGAAAGGAAGTAAGTAAATTTTTATCTGGTGATACAATGACTTCATTTCATAGTCCTTCCTCTCAAATACGAGTACAACTTCAATTTCTACCACAACATGGAAAAAACATAGCAATGATTGTTATACATGTGTATATACATTGAATAACTCTTGTGTATTTTCTCAAAAGATTGTTATCTGTGAATTCAAATATCAACAGATTCCTGTTGATGACCAGAAATTTGTAATAATTATGGTACGACCTTTCCTGCTTACTGATTTTTATACTTTGTTATAAATAAAACGTAATTTGTGTTGGTCTGCGAAAGTGTTCTTCTATTAATTCCGTTTAAATTACACCGTATTTTACAGGGTTAATCGAATATAATAATGAAGAGAAATTTGTTTCAAAATTCCTCATAACATTTATCTTTTATGGAATGTTTGGTATAAATAAGGGAAACCTGGTTTTAAAAGCAAAAGAATTTTACATTTTTTTTCAAACAGTGAAGTTAAGTTCTATTGACAACTCGGAAAAGATTGCAAAATTCAATAATAAACGAAGAAAGGAACGGTAAATTAAAATTAAGAAACACAGACATAAAAGCTTATAATACTATTTTCCTTTCAGTAAAATTCATGATTGTTATGGGAAGTTTGAGCATGTCATCAACGACTATTACACATGTATGCGCTGGTAAGAATAAAAAATCTTGAATAAGTCATACAATTGAAGAGCTTTATGTCAATTACGGATGTCTACTTAACGAAAATATTTCCTTTACAGGCTGTAAGGTTGATGGTATTTTTTCAAAGTGTAAAATATGTTTGACATTCCAATCTGATAAAGGTAGACTATTTTATGAATTCTCTTCCCATCAAATATTGCTACAATTATATTTTATTAAAAAAAACGTTAACCAGTTTTCTCTCATTTGCTATTGCAGGGTCACTTTTCTTTCAATTGGATATATTTGATGGTATCAGTTATAGCAATATCCATTTTATTGATTTATGTTCTGGTAAGAATAGAGCTTAAATGATCTTCATTATGTAATAGAATCAATCATTCATAATAAGGAAAAAAACTTGGGGTTGAAATTCATAATAAATAAACATAATGTAAGCTTTATTCAATGTAACAGTTTGTACAACAATTGACGATGAGATGGATTGCCAAGAATGCACTACGTTTGTTGCAATTATAGGTAAAGTTAAGTTAAACATATTCGTATACATGTATTTCTAAATAATATTGAAGTGTTAAAAACATATTTGTTTCAGCAAGTATATTAACAATATCCAAGCGCAGTTTACAAATCAAGTACAAGTTATCTGTGTATGTAAAATATCCCCCTCATTCACTCTCTTTATATATACTTTGTCTGACACCTAACATCATTAGGAAAATCGTTTGGATGTTACACACAATAATGCAGGGTACATGGAGAACGATAGACTCCATGATTAGGACACCTGATAGGGCGCGAGGCTCCATGGTTAGGGAACCCGTTAGTTATTTAGGCTCCAATATTAGGTCCGCCGCACCATTTTCAGGTGACAAGACACTTAAGCTGATATATTTAAGGCCATAATTAGGACACTTATTCGGCTCCAAAGTAACTTTAAGGGTCTTTCATACATTTTCCCCTCTTTTATTGATAGCAATAATATACAATTACAATAGATTACAGTTTTCATTTTCAAAATCTACTAAGGAAACTTTCAGCATAAACACTTTCATATTTGAAACTTGAATATAACAAGTGAAACATTGCCGTAGTATTGGGGAATGGAGGGGGGTTAATAATTTTGCCAATATATAGAATACTGAAGAAAACATAGCTATATATGCTTGTGCGCCTTCAATAAAAACGTCTGATTACCCTTTTATTATACCCTCCATTGCAAATCTAGCTCCCTTTCTTCACCCTACTAATATTACTTCCTTCGGGGATGTGGAAGACTGCATTTCTACACTTTTATCAAACAGTTTATCAAACAGATATAATAAATTGTTTTGTTTTTTTTCCCAAATTACGATCTATAATTATAAACGACAATTTTCATTGAAAAAGATCGTTAATGATAATATAATAATATCTCCAATATAAATTGATAATTAAATTCCAAGAAAAGAAGTCGAACTGAAATAGCATTAAATAACAATTGTTAATAAATCAAAAATCTTAATTAACGCACATATAGATATATCAATTATGTAATTAAGTTCCCTATATATCTCTATCATTAAATTTGAAAATAATTTTGACTATCAATAGTTAGCGGACACTAAGAAAATAATAAATGAGCGCACGATTGTTTCAATTTCTTTCATGAATGTATATGATAAGTATAACTCCTTACATTGACCATAGTTACGACAACTTGAAACATCCATGTGCTCATATAAAAATTCGACCAACAAGATGGGGGGCACGGCCTTAATTATAAGTCTATGAGAAATCGATGTAAACAATCGCACCTGCTAATAATAATCAGATAAATATCTAATAACACTGGATGGGAGTAAATTTAAAGTTGAAATTATTATAAACTACAATATGTGGTGGAAAGATTAAGATAAAAATATGTAGATAACTGATTTTACAATTGTATGGAGTTCACAAAAATATAAGCAGTCGTATAAGGTTTATATATAGTAATAAATTTGAATGGAATGCTGTCATAGATGTTAGGTCTCTCTCTTTGGAAATCTAGTTTTGGTTACAACACCAAGTCTAGATTACTTAGTACTTTTATGTACTGTTATCAATTTCTGGAATTATTTTTAGCAACTTTGTGGTTTTGGTTGTTTGATTAAATGTATATTGTTGAACGTCCCTCTCGAGAATTTTTCACTCGAGAATTTTTCACTATGCCGGTGAAGGGCTTCAAATTTAGACCTATACTCGGCACTCAGGGCCAGTGAGCAGTGAGTGTTCTTTATCGTGCCAGCGCCTACCGTAACACGGGACCTACGTTTTTAAGGTCATATCCGAAAGACCCGTGACTTTCACTTCTAGTGCCGAGCGCTTGGCGAAGGAACAGTCACTACCTTTGTTTACGTCTCGAACCCGGGCCTCCCGATCACGAAGCGAACGCTCTACCACTAGGCTACCCTGACCGGTTTTTGGTTATGGTCACAAAGCGTATATATGCTAGTGAATATTTTATTCGGCTTTTTAACAATGCTAATGGGTGGGTTTTCTTAAGCATTGAATTCATGTCTTCTAAAAGGCAAGGGAAGTAGATAAGCTTTCACTTAAAAGCCCCAACTGCAGATTTCAAATAATTTGTATTTACTTTCTTTTTACTGAAGTTCTCCAAAAAATTCAGGGTTATCTTTTTCCGTGAGGTTCCTTTATTATGTTTAGCCTAGAAATATGTCCTTACGCGTGAAAAAGAATTTAACAGTGAAATTATTTTGTAAAAGCAGTACAAAAAACACACAAGGTGAAAACTTACAGTATAATAATTCGCACCTTTGTATATCAGTCCGTCTGTCAGGAATAATAACTGTCAACAACCGTAACGACAGCCGCCAAGGAGTACTTCAATATAACCGTTATATACCTTTGTGAGATTTCCTTATACCATCATGAAATCGTCAAAGCAGAGTGGAAAGATTTTTTTTAATTTATCTTCTTTAAACTTCGAATGTTTTCATTAACTTCGTTCAAGGATTATGATAGTATATTTATAACAACATTTTCTTGTAGCCTGATTGTGGTACAGTTTAAAGGTTCCCTCTTATCATCACGGTTTTTATGCCCTATAATTATTGCATGTTTGTTCACGATGAACAAACTGCAATTTACAGTTAATTCTCGATAAACCGCCACCTTTCGTAATTTAGAAATTATGGCGGTATAACGAATTTGGCGATGAATTGAATTTCCCATCTTTTAGAAACAAGAAGTAGAGTTACCCTTCTTAGAAATACCATTTAGCGTTTCTATTCTTATTATTACATGTGCATGTATATAAAAACATATTTCTAAATTTGAAAATACTTCTTTATGTACAATTTTGCTAAAACAAAATGTGCAATTATGAAATAAAGACAAGTACATATGTTTGCATGTAAATCTGCGCGTCTGATATTGAAAAAGAAAAACGTGTTGGGTCGATCGTCGTGATATATTGCCGATAGTAGGTAAAATGAATTCTTGAATAAATTCATTGTTTATGGCATCATTGTTAATGAAACGTTCACAATTCATACCGTATAATTATTTTATTTAAGTTTAAAGCGGAGATCATCAAATAATATCGTTATCGGTGTACATTAACAATGACTGCTTTCGTCACAGTGGCGAAGCCGTGACTAAATGATTTTTATTAAACATAATACAAAATTATTATAACAGTTCATGTTAAAATTATTGTTTATTTAAATCTTATTTAATTATTTAATTGCATGTGCCTTGCTGGGTTTGCATACTTTACAACAGGGAAAGCGTCAACCAATTAGCCGCGCTTCACTGACCAGATGCACCTGTGGCGGTATATCGAGAAAATTGACACTTAAAAATGGACGTTTGTTGTGAAAACAGGGTGGCGGATGGCGGTATGCGAATTTGGCGTTATAAAGAGAATTTTATATAGCAGGAAAAACGTTCTTGGGAAATCATGACGGTATTGCGAAAATGGCGATGAATCGAATGGCGATAATTCGAGAATTGACTGTATTTGATTCTAGCTCACCTGAGTTGAAAGCTCAAGTGAAATTTCCTTATCACATGCTGTTCGCTGTCCATCCGTCTGCCTGTCTTCCCGTCCGTCTTTAAACTTTCAACATTTTCAATTTTTTTGCCTCAAAAACCAATGGGTCAATTTTGGTCGACGTTGGTACAAAACATTCTCGAGTGAAGTGGAGTTTACGTTGTGCGAATAAAGGTTATGCCTCATAAGGTGAGATCATCAAGAAAAGGGAATCAAATTATTGGAAGAACTGAAAGCCGGGCTTTAATTGCTGGAGTATATTGTGTAGTCTGAAACTAGTACATATTTAGTTTTTTTTCCATTTGGCAATTGATTTTTAACAGGTAGAGTTTGTGTGATTATGATTTAAAGCAATATATACCAGTAATTGAAATTAACAGTTCAATCAGACTCCAAGATATGTTATGATTTTAAAATCTACTGAATAATATTTCCAAAAATTCTCACATATTTTCTATTTACTAAGCATTTTTTTCTCATAATTTATGAATTCAGTCTTGGAATAGTTAAAATAATGCACCTGTGTACATGTATTTTATAGACATTCATTTAGTTTCAAACAAACAATATTTATCGCCAACTACATGTAGAAACACTAAAACGTGTACATTGTCAAGCAACTTGACGCATGTTAATTCTTGAAATTCCAATTCACTATACTATTAATTTGCTAAGAATCAAAACAGAATATAACCACTAACATAACATCGATGAAAAAAAACATGAAACATGAAACTCTTCGAACAGTACGACATATAACTCTGGACACGACATAGTCCAGCCTTTTTACTACCATTTCTAATTATGATATCCAAAATATTTTTATATCACTTGGTGGGATTTCTTAGCAGTATCCCAGGGTCTTATGTTGAGCTCTAAAACATCTCAATTTCTGAAGATATGGAGTCCTTAAACTCAAAATCCCATGGGAGAAAGGGGGATTTTATCCCACCAACTATCCCACCATTCTCCTATGGGAGAAAAAAATGTCAGACGGGATATTTTCTCCCTCTGGGATTTTTCCCCACAAATTTGTTTAAATGGGATGAATCCCATGGATATTACAATCAAACGATTTCTCCCAAACATTGCAAAACATGAAATATATCCCATACAGTATGACAATGACAAATTTCTCATCATAATATATAGAAAATATACCAACTGCTGTTACCAACGCTGTTTTGGATTTTTTACTGTGCTATTTAAATCAAGACAGTCGATCATTATGCCTATAGCCAGGACTTTGCTTTCAGCAAAGCCCGGCTAAAAAGGGAGTACGACACTCTTTGGGAGGTAAGTTTGCGTTTGGGGTATTGTGGATGCTTTTTAAATGGTCTGACACGATAAATCGTTTCTATATACCATACTAAACAATATATATCATACTTCGTTCTGCTTCAATGCATTTTGATTGAAGAATGATAATTATAATAGTATGGGAATTAACGTTGCGGCTATTATTTAAGGTTGAAACAGAACATTCTATGTCGTGCATGAAAATCAGTATCTCGTACGTGCGTCAAATTTTCTCATTAGCTGACTTATCATCATGTATGAAAAACTTTCAAGATTGTACGACTTAATATCTCTTTTGTATGACTTAGAATCTAAAATGTATCGTGTATGCTTAAATATTTCAAAATATATTTAACTGACAAAAATACGCTTCCGTAAAGTACAAAATTACAGCCCAAATCAAAATAACAATAATAATGTTTGTCTTAAAGTATAACGTTAGTATTGATTAACGTACTTATCTTGAATCTGTCTTAGTTTTCGTTCTATTACGACGTAAATCTAAAGCCGTCGATTCTACACATCCTGTTTGATACTTGCATTATGCATGGGCATCGAAGCAAGGAAACTCTAACATTGTAGTGCAGAAGCAAAAAACATTATAAACTTTGATCGATTTAAAGGTGTGTTGAACGAAACTAAATAGGGAGGAATAAGTTATAAAGATAAAATATTATTTTTTCTCTAGTACGTATGTAAATTCTATTTTTAAAAAATGATACCAGTG
>NW_026923282.1:0-21539 GCF_032062105.1 Saccostrea cuccullata | reverse complement strand
AATCCTAAAATTATTTTAAATATAAAATATTGAAAACTCATTTGCTTAGAGTGTTGCCTACCTGTCAAATTTATTACTTTTTGCAAAGTTCTTCCTATGATGTAGAAAAACAAATATGATTCCATAATATAATCAAGGAGTAGGAAAAAAATGAATTTTTGTATATCCATATTGTAAAACAATACGATTTTCTTTGTTAATCCTGTATAATTCACCTTATATTTTGAATTTCGAGAACTAAGGATTCCTAACAATAACATAAATTTGAACAAGGAAAAGAAAACATATTAGTATCAGTAATCCAATGACCATTATAGCATTATTATTGATATTATGATAATACGGCCATTACTATGCTAAGATATATGTACCATTACGACATTTTGACCATTATGACAATTATAGCGCTAGGCATTATGACCTTTATGACATTATGACCATTATGATATTTTGACCTTTACTACATTATAACTTTTATGACACTTTGACCTTTATGAAATTATTAACAATATGCCATTTTGAACATTATGACAGCATGACCATAATGACATTATACAGTTGTTGACATTATTTTATGACATTCATGAAATGAATGTAAGTGAAGTAGAGTGAAAATGTAAATCATTTTAAATTACGTACGTTCCTAGTTTCAAATCTTACAAAATCAAACGAAAACTCAAGGATATTAGAATAGTAACGTTTGCAATATTGGGCAATAGTGTATGCATGTATCATTAATATTAATCTTAAATATTTCCTTATGTCTTTCAATTTCAAATTTCTAGAATCAATCAATTACAGTCGTATGTACTGAACATGCTCATTGTTTTCCAATATTTGCAGACGATATGATTTTTTGCAATCTTGGTAGGTAGAGTTGAGGAAAGTTCTATGGGTCTACATGCTAAAGAAATATATAACAGTGAGAAACGATTTGCTAACTGACCTGTCCAATTTGTTTCTGGTATTATCAGGATTCATCCTTTAATAAAAAAAGGACAATGTTTTATTTTATAGCAACTCAACTGAAAAAAAATTCTTGCAATGTCAAACGAATTGTGAAAGTAACCCCTTGTCCAGTTGATTCTTTGTGTTGTCTAGATCCATCCTATTTAAAAAGAACAGAACATTACTTTACAGTCAACGTCCATGTAGAGTGAAAATTACCGAATCTGTTTATCCATAGCGAAATAAACTTAATACACTTTATAACTTGACCAAACAAATAAAAAGTCTAGAGGGATTTATAACATTTATTGATACATATCTATATTTTCCGTGTATTTTACTCCTAAAGTGTGTGGAAAACTTTCTCAATTAAAACACCGTATTAAGACGACAAAGTCGGTCCATCTTTGATAAAATGTTTCTTCACCTTGTAAATCCTCTCCCTTTTTAGGGTAAAATTATTGGCTTTTTAAGTAGGTGGGATTTTTTTCACGAAAACTTCAAGATATTTGCTATCGGGATAAGAGGAATAAAAAGAAGTAAAAAAATATATATATCGTAAACTTAAATGTAAAATAAAGTTTTGACTGGTAATTTTTGTCAATCGGTCGGACGAGAGCTACCAAACCTTTGTTGAAGATAGTCTCAAAACTAGAGGAACTGTGAGCAATGAGCTCACTAAATGATATCCCCGCCTCCCATATGAATATAATGGGAGTGTCCATGTTTTGTTATGGGAAACCCAAGATCTGTCTCAGATTAAAAAGTAAAATAGGAGGTGCAAAATGGCAATACGTAATAAAGATTATGTGAAAGTTTCATCAAATTGCATTCAGTGGTATGAGAGGAGTTGCGGATAAGAGATGGGTACCCCAAAGCGTAACAGACGCACGGACGGACGGACATAACGATTACTATATACCCTCCCGCTTTTCAAGCGAGGGGCATATTTTGACCTGACAAACGTTTAATACCATCCAGGTGGAATGTCGTGGAGAAAGTTCAACTCCGATTTAGAATGATTGACGGTAGCACTAGTACGTGCAGCATTACATCTTTCATTTACTATAATTTACACAAAGGATAATACAATATAATTATGATTCACATTACATGAGGTTATGATATATTTAAAGATTGTATGATTGAGTTAATGCATTTTTGAAAGACGTAGACTCATAACTGCAACTATGTGCAGACAAATTGAATAAAGAGGGAAAGCATTTAGTTGTTTGTTGATTGTTGTTTAACGCACCTCTCTGAAATTTTTCAAACTCTACCCAAAATTCACGAATACATTGTATCCTTCAATGACTCCTTGAATAGTTGATAACTATACCCAACCATCTACATGCTTTCTAAGATTGTATCCATGACCTCAAATGAATGAGAAAATGACTGCCTTACTTACTTGTCTATATCTTCTTCTGTTTCAAGATCCATCTTTAATTGAATGAACAAAATATTATTCCTCAATATACATCCAATGTAATACTGGGAGAAAAAGAGTAAAACTTCAGAAGAGGCACATGGAAACGTTACAAATTTCAATAGAAAGTGGAAAGCTTAAAGGCGTCGATCATCTTAAATGTCCATATGAAACAATGTCAAAACAAGGATAAACTGCCTTCCAAAGTTTCCATTCTTGTGCAAGGTTTATTTCCTATTATGTTGAACTATTGTGAAATACGTGTCTTTGTTCAAGAAAGTTCCTGCAGATATAATTTGGGGAAAATATTTTCTTTTAGGATTTGAAAACAATTATATAAGTAATTGAATAAAAGAAATCATTTATAATGAATTAATAAATATCTTGTTGATCTAGATTTCGTTGACCTATTAGTCAAGCCGGATACGGCAGTGTAGAATGTTTCCGTAATAATATTAACATGGCTGTGATAATAGGATAGAGAATATATAAGGATGAGAATATCCTATACGGATTTTGTATTATCCGGGTCATCTACACAGGAAAACTAACTAAACATTGATAAAACCATCTTTGCAATGTATAATCATTTTTGCTCAATACTGGGGTTTAGAATTGAATTCCTTCAGAATATTATTTATTTTCTCTGACAATTTTTACGAGAGTTTGAACTCCTTCTTAATTGTACTTAAACTAGCTTTTTAAATGAACCCAACATATGTATATTTCCTGCTATTTCATAACTAATTCTCCCTTGAAAATGAAATAACCCTTCGATTCAACATTAAAGGCAGCTTCGGGGGAAACTTTGATTTAAATCGGCATAGTTATTTTTGTTCATCTGATAAATATAAGAATGCGATTTATCATGTTTTTAATTTGTACTTATTCTTTACTAAGTTTCAATTGTTATTAAGTTTCAATTCTCTGCTCGATCTTATTTATTTTGGTAAGTGAAGATGTGACAAAATACGAAGGTATTTAATATTTTTCTCTTTTACTTTAAAAAAAAAAAATTAAAATTAATGGTGACAGACTGCATTTCCCAGCTGGGGAGTCTCAAAAAGTTTTTTTAAGGATGGTCATACATTTGGTAAATTGACAATTTAATTTATATAGTAACAATAAAGTCGATAGGAGAAATAAAAAAGGACACAGCATTAAAGAATCAAAATCATATCAACATAAGTTATAACCTTCACAATATCTAAAGGGCACTTTAAAAAGATAGTGAAACCAAGGTTTGATATTCTGTTTAGCTTAAAAAAACCGTATTTCAATGAAAATGTAAATTTCAAATATTCTTAAATATGGCCATCTTTAAAAAAATGTTTTGGTTGCCCTCCCTTGAATTAAAGACTTACTAAAATGGCACTCACTCAATCCCTTCCCCTTTTTTACATTCCAAGACACGATGCAATTTTCATTCTTATCATCCCGTCAACAAATATGTTAAAATTTTCTGGAGAAAATAATTGCACTACCAACCCATTAATTTTGCCCAGAGTTGGGTGAGGGCAAACGAACATTAATTTAAAGATGCATGTTGAAAGTAGGGAATACTAGTCTTCAACTAGTAAGTGAAATCTGGTTGCCATTAAAAATTTAAATGTAAATGTGATCTACGACTCGTCAATATCAGGCACGGTCCAAGTATTAAAGCTAGGGGAGCAATAAGTAGGTAGTAGTCTGAGACCGCCTTGTTGCCCCCAGTAGTTCCAGAGCACCTGGATTCTACAGAATTTATAGAGCAAAAAGAGGTCTACCGATTACACATTCTTATATTTGTCACCGAAACTGTTTTATGCTAACTTTGACAATTTTAGGGGTTGGGTGGGTAGATGAGTGGAAGAGCGCCGGGTGCGTCCCCCTTCAATCTGCCACTAAAGATAAATTCACATATTAAAAATTAGATTAACATTTGCAAGCGTTTAGAAAAAAGATAGCAGATAGCGGAACTAAATGGGACAGGCTGACAGACTTTTCATGAATATTTAAATAATATCTGAAATCTTTTGTATGAATGTGTCATGTACTTTTTTGACATCTACAATTCATACAGCCAAAAAAAAAAAAAACCAATTCAATGACATTCTCACAAAAAATAAAAAATATAATTATGCACTGTAATTTGATAAATCAATAAATTTATAAATCAATGAATAACAAAATATATATATTTCAGTTATATATTTTATATATTTCTTTTATACATTTTAATAAAATCTTTAAATTTGTATAACAATCCGGCGCAAAGTTTGAAATGAACAGAATGCATCCTTTTGTTAATTTCTTACATACAAATATAAAGGATATTCTGTCCTGTTCACAATTCTGCATGTTCATGAACAATCAGATAATTAAAAATATTTTTTATGCATCGAATTTTATTTTTTCTTATGTAAGATCAAGACAAGTGAATTCATATTTTATATCATTTTCCACAATGAAAAGTTTAATTTCCCACAATGAAAAGTTTAATGCAATAATCAAGATTATAGCAAATCTTTTTAATACGAATCTTTCTTCCTCATGTTTATGTGTATGGTCATGCACTATATAATCTTTCAATACCAATCCATAAAGTACAAAATTAATGTCGTGCATATATCCATACACTGTGTACTTCAAAATTCAGTACATGTAAAATAAATCATGAGGCATAACATGACCATAGCCATATTAGTGACAAACCATTGTTAGTATACGTTGTCACAAAAAATGTTAATCATGATTTAAAATATTAATAAGAGTTATGAATATGTTATCGTATTTAGCCGGGTTTGGAAGCAAAAATATTTAATTATAACACACATGGGTTTTTATATATTTGTTAAAAGCCTATATCTTTTCACCGGTGTCTTCCGGTTATCGTTTCGTTCGGCGGAAGACTATACGTTTTACGATGGCAACTTCATGTGAAGAAAACTTTTCGGTGGAGAATGTTATTCTGTGTTCAATTTGTTTTGAAAAGTTCAAAACACCCAGGTATTTGCCGTGCACACATTCTTTTTGTCATGGTTGTTTATCTTCCTATATCATGAGCTCCTGTAAATCTACGGATTCGCGTTTGGGTTTTAATTGTCCATTATGTCGTGAATATATTCCAAATAATGGTGCGTTTGATAAACCCGAGCAATTGGCAGGGCTTTTTCCAGTTAATGAAATCTTAGAAAAAATGATAGAGAAACCAAACCAAGGAATGTGTGATGCTTGCTTACGAGACAGTGAAGAAGTCTATAGCACCCATTATTGTTTAGCATGTATGGAAAGTTTATGCGATTTGTGTACAAAATACCACAGAAAACAGTTGATGCTGAAAGATCATAAAGTGTACAAGATTACAGATATGAAACCTGGAACCTTAGGTCCAGTTCTTGGAAATACCTGTCCTAAACACAGAGGAGAGAGAGTGAAAGTATACTGTCATGATCATGAAGAACCTTGTTGTACAATATGTGATTGTACAGAACATAGAAAATGCAAAGATGTTACCACTATTGAAAGTGCAAGTCAGAAACTACGGAACAACTGTAGCTTTAATATTTTGTTATCTGATGTGAAAAAGCTGAAAAACACTTTATCTGATGCAAAAGAGGAGGAAGAAAATAATATAGCTGAACTTGATGAGGTGTTGGAAAAAACAACAGAGATGACAGAAAGAAACTACGAAGAAGCTGTAAGTTATTTGGAAAATCTAAAAAATGAGCACTTAAAGAATGTATCTGTCGCTGTAAAGAAAAGTAAAGGTAAAATCCGTATGTGTGTTGATAGGTTGTCCGAAGGCATTCAGTGTGCAAATTACTGTGAAAAAAATATTGAAAGAGCCAAAGTTTCTGACAATGATGCTGAAATGATGTTGCAATATTACACTGCAAAGCAAGTTTTTAACAACGTTAAATTCAGAGAGGAGTTTTCTAAAAAGCAAATATCAATATCTATAAGGGATGCAGCGATTTTTAATATAATAAAACAATCCGCATGTCTTGTAGAGTTGGAACTCTCAGAGTCTGAAGTGAAAATTAATAAAACTGGAAATCCTGTCATAAAACCGGTCAAAACCGTGACACTATCTTTAGTAAAAGAGTTAGAGCTAGCTGAACATGCATACAGTGGGACATTTCTTACAGATGGATCATTTATGGTGTCGACACAATCTAAAAATTGTTTTATTTTCGACAAGGACTGGTCATTGATTAGAAAGTTAAACCAAGTTAATAAAAAAAGAACGTTTGGTATTTCCCAAATTGGAAATAGCATTTTTGTGTCAGGAGAAGATTCCATTTTGGATATTTCCTTTCCAGAATTACAGCGCTTTAAACGCATTCCATTGAATAACAATATAAGCGTATTTGGAATGGATGTTTGGGAAGGAAACTTTTACGCAGCTTGTTTGGACAAAATAGTGAAAATGAGTTCTTCGGGGAAGCTTTTAAAAGAATATCCAACCACCTCTGGGAGTGTTGTTAATGTAATGATTCTGAAAAATGGTCAAATCGTGTACAGTAGCTGGTCAGATCATACTGTAGCATCTATAGATTATGAAGGGAACACTATCTGGACGTACAAGAACCCTAACATTATATTCGCTTACGGACTGGATAAAGACAGCAATGAAAACATTTTTGTTGCAGGAAAGGAGAGTAATAACATCCATGTTTTGTCTTCTACAGGTGTACTTCTTAGAGTCTTTGATAATATTCCAAAACCAGTTTTCATGAAAGTT
The DNA here is from genome assembly GCF_032062105.1 of Saccostrea cuccullata. Lineage (NCBI taxonomy): Eukaryota > Metazoa > Mollusca > Bivalvia > Ostreida > Ostreidae > Saccostrea > Saccostrea cuccullata. The sequence continues at coordinate 14,436 of NW_026923282.1, read as the reverse complement.
GACAGGAAAAGCAACATCTGCTGCGTATGCAGTGACTGGAATAAACTTAAAGTTTTTGAAATGAAATAAAACATTTATTTTACCAAAAAGGAAGAAAATGTCTTTAGAGAATTTGATACAGGGAAATGAAATTGTAAATAAAGTTTAAGTTGTGTAAAGTTATGATATTAAATGACGACAATTATCTATTGTTAATTATATACGATGGTACATGTATTACATGTGTAATGACGCTAAGATATCGATATATTAAGTTTATGTTCAACATTAAGAAATCATGTGTACAAACTGCATGTTTTGATAAAAATCGTCCATATCATCGTTTGTTTTGTTAATGTTTCTTATAATGCTCTAGACATAGGCAAAACTCAAATTTAGATTCTAATATCGGTATTTCTTAACACAGGTGCTTTATTTTCTATAACTAAAAGTAATTCAATGTAAATGTAAAATTAATTAATACAAATATCTAGGGCTATGTACATTGTAGTAGTCTTGACAATGTCAACAAACGTAAACTTGTCATTTTTATGAAATATTTTAATGTCTCTTATCTAGAAAAATCAAAATGATCGATGTCTCGTTTTCATGAAAACAAAATTCTTAGATTATGAGAAAAAATAAAAGTGGAATTTTAGCAAAAAAATACACAAGAAGAATATCATTTTTTAATAATTAATTCTAGGCCTTTTAAATCTCCGTTTGTTAATTGTAATATAGGGTCTTAATTTCAAGTTCAAGTAAGTTTTCTAGTGAATAGGTAAATATATTTTTTTATTTATTGTTAATTCAATTTCTGTCATTGAAATGATTTTTATGAATGACATGGAGGAGTAAGCATCCTTTGGAAAACGTTCCTACACGTCTTGTGTTCCTTTTATTTGGATTTTTAAAAAAAATATTTCTAAAACATCAAACATGCAAAAAACAGAAAACAAATAATAATAACAATAAAAGAAAAAAACAAACAGGTGCGGACTTTATGTTATCGTGGGAAATTGTTGTATTTAGTTAAGTCGTTCTCCTTGATGTTATAAATTTTGGTAAAGTTTTACAATTTATGATTATTTCAAAGTTCTTCGGAGTTTTTATAAAGACATACGTATATGTTTTAAGTTGATGAAAGAAGAATATCGGCAGTCTCGTTTAAAGTCATTATTTCATACGTTCTATGGTCGATACAATGAAAATGTCAGCAAATACAATTTATAATTGACTGACGTTTTCATACAACTTGTTAGTCCATTATTTACACACTGAATTGACGACGGATTTTTCATTTATTTCTCGATCATGACAAAGATCACACAGCGGGTATGACCGGTCAGCAGGGAATGTTTACTCCTCCATGGCACCTGATCCCACTTCTGATGTTTCCGAGGTCCGTGTTTGCTCTGCTCCTAATTTGTATTTTTTTTTTCATGGACTTTGATATCGAATACTGTTCGTTATCTCCATATCCTTTTTTTTACCCGTTATTTAAGGAATGACTCTAATTCTTGGCCATATTATCGAGTATAATCTGGTTTGGGTCAGTTTACGCTTTATAATCCGCGAAGCGGATTATAAAAAAGCGTAAACTGACCCAAACCAGATTATACTCGATAATATGGCAAAGAATTAAAGTCATTCCTTATAATTTAATTTTAAAATAATTAAACAACTTTTTATGTAAAATTGTGTTGCTTTTTATCAGTTCAAATTTACCGCGCAATAATACAACCTTAGTAACGGAAGTGATTTGAAGAGAGGGGAGGTAATAACTGATACATAGATCTAGCAGCCATGATGTTTGTTTACATGAGGTAAGAACGAGTCATTGTTTAAAGTTGAAGGTACATTTATTAAATCTGAAAATTTCCATGGATTCCGAGGACTGGAAATGAGGGGATTGCATGGATATAATGATTAAGCTGGTCGTCAAGGGGGTGTGTCCGCATACCAAACCAGATTATACAAAATGTTTTGCGTTCCTTTTTGGAAATCAACCAATGAGAGGCGAGAATACAAACAAAATTAAATTATTCAAGAATACTAATACTGTTTCACAATTCTCCTGAAGTTCCTACATTTCTGTTGTCAATATTCAACAAAAGGTTATAGGCTTGGTTGACATTTAATGCAATAAACAATAAGACATAAAATGACCATATCCATATAAGTGACAAACCATTGTTAGCATATGTTGTCACAAAAAATGTTAATCATGATTTAATTTATTAATGAGAGTTATGAATATGTTATCGTATTTGGCAGGGTTTGAAAGAAAAATATTCATTTAAAACACACATGGGTTTTGATATATTTGTTTAAACCTGTTTTGCAGGTATATATATATTTATTCACCGGTGTCTTCCGGTTATCGTTTCGTTCGAAGGAAGGCTATACAATTTACGATGGCATCTTCAGGTGAAGAAAACTTTCCGGTGGAGAACGTTACTATGTGTTCAATTTGTAGGCCTTTCAACTGCCGCTAGGGGTCGGTGTTATGAACGATAACTCACTGCTGAAACTTGTTTAGAGCAGGCTCGGGGTATCTAACTGTTTACACGCAAGGCAGTTTTTAGCATTTCCCAAGTGTTTCTTTGCTCTCAGTAGAATCCAGTGGTTTTAAAATTTAGCAACAATGTTAAACTTATTTACTGTATAGTTGCGGACACCGGTTAACTGCACATCATTAAAATTTTTAATTAAAATAAAAAGTGAAATCTACCCTCCTTCTCAGTTTTAACCTAACTAAGTTTTTATACTCGGTCGGTCCCCTTCGTGCTTAGTAAAACAAATTAGATGATCAATTGTTGCATTTACTTTTAAAAATATTTATATTTACACAGGAAGCGAAAAAGCGCGAACATAAAAACATGACATTAAATTTTCTTCTTCATAATAATCGTCAAAGAGAGTTAAAACTATTGAATATAGTCTGTTCCCCATTCATTTGACCCTGTTATTTCAGGTAGAGTGAAGGCTTTCTCTTTCTCTTGGTCAAAACTTTTTGTGTACAAAACAATGTAAGGAACCCTTTTGTGGATATAACAATACCAATGCTGAAGCAGCCTATATGTCACTCCTATAAACGATAACTCATAAATCGGCACTAAGTTGGTCATTTTTCACACCTGAGTTACCTGTCCTTAAACACAACATCTGAAAAGTCAATTATGAATGATTAAACTTTTTAATGATGTAATTAAAAGTATGCATAAGTTATTATCTTTTTTGATAATTTCATGTACGTATAAATCTAGCTATACAATGTTTTTCACCATACTTGCAACTTGAGAAAATAGTTGAAAGGCCTACAATTTGTTTTGAAACTTTCAAAACACCTAGGTATTTGCCATGTACACATTCGTTTTGCCATGGTTGTTTATCTTCCTATATCGTGATCTGCTGTAAATCTACAGAATCGGGTTTAGGATCTAATTGTCCATTATGTCGTGAATATATTCCAAGCAATGGAGCCTTTGATAAACCCGAAGAATGGACAGGGCTTTTTCCAGTCAATGAAATCTTAGACAAAATAATAGAGAGACCAAACCAAGGAATGTGTGACGCTTGCTTACGGGACAATGAAGAGGTAAATAGCAGCCATTATTGTTTAGCATGTATGGAATATTTATGCGATATGTGTACAAAATACCATAGAAAACAATTCATGTTGAAAAATCATAAAGTGTACAAGATTACAGATATGAAACCTGGAACCTTAGGACCAGTTCCTGGAAATAACTGTCCTAAATATAGAGGAGAAAACGTGAAAGTATTTCGTACTTCGTATGCAGTGATTGTAATAAACTTCAAATTTTGGAAATGAAATACCGTTAAAACATTTATTTGTTGAAAAAGGAAGAAAATGTATGTGGAGAATTTGATACAGGGAAATTAAGTTTAAGTAATGTAAAGTATTTATATTATATGAAGACATTGATCTATAGTCAGTTATATTAGATGGTGCATGCATTACATCTGTAATGACGCTTAAACATAAGCTTTATGTTCAAGATAAAGAAGACATCTGTGATAAAAAAAAAATCAATACGTGTTCATATCATCGTTTGCTTAATGTTAATGTTTCTAACGAAGCTCTAAAAGCATGAGCTTGACATAAACAAAAAGGTCAAATTTAGATTTTATCTATCAATATTTTTAACACATGTGATTTATTTTCTATAATTAAACAAGACGAATACAAACAAAGAACAGTCTAAATTCTGGTTGATACTACCGAACTTTTTTAAAACACCTTTTAAATTAAATTTGCCGTATTTTTTTCAGTGAGTTAAATGATCGGTAAATCTTTGAATCGAAAAAAAAATTTAGAATTAGTAAAATATTTTAGGGGATGCCTTTTAATTCTTCAACAATACATGTACATGAATGATTATGGCACGATGTTTGACTCACAGGGCCAATTCAATTCTAGAGACATGTTGCTGAAGTAAAGACAATTGTTCAAATAATTTTTAAATTTTTGCATAATATTTTAAAATCGACTTGTTGATATGATACATTTACATTGAACAGTTATTTGTCTTGATTCCTTATTAACAGAGAAATCATAAGTTGATTATCCTTTCAGAGTTTGTAAATAATAACATAATATAGCTATTTTTTTCAAATTTATTACAATACACACAATGTAGAGGTTCTTCTTGATACATTTGGTATAGAAAATTAAAAACAATTTTACACTTCAGGAAACATTTAAAACCAGAAACACCCCTTAAAAACAGATTACAATCTTTTCAACTTAGTATCAAATATTATTTATAAATGAATGAATAGCTCCTCTTATTATCGCAGTTTGAAATTGTCATTTTTATCGCAAATATTTGGTGGATGGCCATCAATCTGAGTTTCTTTATTTTCTAATTATTTATCTACTGAAAATGAGAAAAAAGGATTAAATAATGGTTCAGAAATCTGACATCGTACTTTTCATAATCATTCTTCTACATTCTATATTAACTGTTGAAAATGTTTTAGTAAATATCAAAAATAAATACAGTAAAACTCGTTTAGAACACATTGCGAATTCTCGGAGATATAGCGCCAAAGATATCTTGGATCCCCAGCTATATCAATTTAACGAATTCCATATACTGATATAACGAATTTCGGATAAAGCTATGTAATGTTACTGGTGCAAGTGACTTCGTTATAACCGAGTTTTAATGGATATCAAATTAATATTATATTAATTAACCAATAAATAAGGTTTAAGGATGTATACCTGGTGACGTTTAATCAGCATCATGGTCTCCTTAATAATCAAACCGGAAGTAATTCTAGGTGCCCAAGGATTTCCCCATTCTTTCGGTGACCAGGGACCGTTTAGGAAGGCCCAGTGACAATCATGAAACCACCATCCTCCTTTTATCCCTCTATGATTAGCACAGTTACTACTCCCTTTGTCGTTATCCCTGTCTTTTGTGGTAAAGTACATCCCAGACAGGTAGACGCCAGGATTCACTGTGTTTAACATAGCGTCACCTGTAGAAATGAAGGATATGGATATAACGAACAGAATTCAATATCAAAGTCCATAAAACAATACAAAATAGGAGCAGAGCAAACACGGACCTCCAAAACATCAAAGTTGGGATCAGGTGCCATGGATGAGTGAGCATCCCCTGCTGACCTGTCACACCCGCCATGTGCACCTTGTCATGATCGAGAAAATACATCATAGACATGATTTATTCATATACCTATTATTTTCTTGTTAATAATACTGCGGAATACCATATATACTAGTATCCCCTGCTGACCGGTCACACCCGTCGTGTTCACTTATCATGATGGAGAAAATACTCATAGACATGATTTATTCATATACCTATTACTTTAATAATAGTGCGGATACCACATATTCTAGTATATCACGGGTACTCATGCTTTTTCTTGTAAAAAGAAGGACTACTAAAAATATGAAAAATACACGTAAAATTATAAAAAATAAAAAAAGAAGTTTTATCCTTTTTCTGGTAATGATATCTTGAAAAAGATTTAAATAAATGTTAAGATTAAATAATTTTAATGATTAAATAAATAAACGTTAATATCTTTTGGAGAATGTGACTCTAAATCACTTAATTATGAATTACTTATCAATGACAAAACCACGGAAATCTTGAAATATACTTTTAAATGATATAGTGAAATATTAAAATATAATAATATTATATTGAGTTAGAGACGAGAAGTATTAGATTGGACCCCATTTCTAAAAAAATTGCTTTCTTGAAAATAGAATTATTAATAAAAATACTAGTGTCGACAGAGAAGTGCAATACTTGGTGTGCATGGTATATAGTTGCGGAGAAAGAAGTTTATCCTTACGTCGCGGGTTTGAATCAACTGCGGGACATGGAGACCAGTCCTTTAGATGAGACCGTACATTATATAAACAGTGGTCCCGCGTCGCAGTCGGTCTTGCCACGAAAAAAGATTCCTCACTTTTCAATGCCCCATGAGTTCCGAGAAAAGGTTTAAAATTGCAGCATTCCCATCGGCATATGGAGGTGTACATGTCTCTATAAGGGTGAAAATTGTTGAATGGGACGTTAAAAAAAAGAAATACTAGCAAAGTTTTACCTACAGAATTTAAATGATGTATAAATTAGACCAGCAATTATTATATAAGTCAATTAAACCTAACAAATTGAAAGCAGACAACACATTAACTTTGAAACACAAGTGTTCAGGTGCAATGGGGGAGGAAAAATCCCTTGTTGACCGGCAACAACTTCCGCTATCAGATTATCAGCATGACATTTAGTAGAAAATCTTGTATGAAATAATAACCTAACAACCTATATGTCCATTAAAAGAGGTAATGTTTTTTGCAATCAATTATTACATAGACCATTGCGTTTGCCAAGTAATTAAGCTTGAAATACCTTCTTTTAAAATTCCTTCACTGAATTTTGTACATGTGTTCTAAAATATAAATTTGATGAATTTAACAGAGTGACATAAAAGTGATTTCATACCATAACATGTATCAAAATATATGTATATATATAAAGATATATTAGTCGTGATTACAACCATAATCATCTTTTTCCTCGTCCTTCCCAATTATTTTTCTCTTTTTCGGCTCCATCCTTCTTTCTTGTTCTCCCTACATTACGTACCTAAGGTTCCTGTGGCGGGTCCTGCAACAAAGAGCTGATATTTCTTTGTTTCGTTGGAGACCAAGAATCGATCGTACATTTCATACAGCCTTGCACTATCCTGGATTTTGATGGTAACATATAGAAATGTGTTGTTTTCTTTTGTCAATTGATGGATTACGTCATTTCCTGTATTAGGATATGTTTGAAATAAATTGTAAAGTCCATGAAAATATCATTAATTCTATTTTGAATAGGAATATACCTTAAAGAAAAATCAAAATATTTTTTTAGCTGCAATCCTTGATTCTACATGTAAATATACATTTTCTTTTAATGTAAGATTCGAATTAAACACGATGGGTGAGTATCGTCATTAACAAACAACCCAAACTTTAAATGAGATGTTTATGCACTTTAATTTTTTATTTGTAACAGTAGAGAGATTCTGTAAAATTTTTGAAGCGGATGAAAGTTTTCACTTGAAAGTGATTTACACTTACCAACCCAGTAATCCTGTTCAGGGGCACCAAAACCATTCTTATATTCCGTCCAGTTCCTGTCAAAACTCAGGGATCCATTAACACGTTTCTGAATTGCCTTTAAAATAAACATGTATAAAAATACAGTTCATAGTTTCAAACAATCGTATGATAACTATCTAAACATGCTATAAAAATTAAACATATTCATATTTTTCAAAATCCTTTAAACAGCACTGAGTGTCAATTATATACATACCGTCCACCCTCCCCCCATTGTCGTCATGTCACAGAAAACAGTGACAGGACTGGTAATGGTGACATAGGGGTAGATTTTGAACACTCCTGAATTTGTGTAGCCATTCGCATGAAGATCTTTACAGTCTATGGGAATAACTAAAGCAGAAAAAAAAAACAATGAACAAAAATACCTATAAAACATAATGTACAAAATTAACTATAAAACATAATGTAACAAATCACTATAAAACATAATGTACAAAAATAACTATAAAACATAATGTAAAATAACACTATAAAACATAATGTACAAAAATAACTATAAAACATAATGTACAAAAATACTATAAAACATAATGTACAAAAATAACTATAAAACATAATGTACAAAAAATACTATAAAACATAATTTACAAAAAAACTATGAAACATAATGTATAAAAATAATGCCAGAATCATTTTAAGAATTATTGTCTAGTTAGTAGAGTATGTCAGGGCATCAAAGATAGGTGAAAACGTGGGATAATTTGAATAACATCCGAAGTCCGTTAAGTATAAATTATCCCACGTTTCCAACTATCGTTGATGCCCTTGGCACACTCCACTAACTGGAAAGTGATTCCTTATATGTCCATTTCATTGTGAAATAAAATTGTAGATTTAGATTTTTAAAATATAGATTAATAGATTTAAACTTCACGAGGCCCCCATACCAATTTCAATAGTCCTAGCCAACTGATGACAAATATTGATTGATTGATTGTGTTATGTTGTTGAACGCCCCTCTCGAGAATTGTTCACTCATATGGAGACGTCACCGTATGCCGGTGAAGTACTTCAAATTTTGACCATTACTGTCACTCTGGGCCATTGAGCAGTGAGGGATCTTTATCGTGCCAACGTCTGCCGCTGACAAGGGGCCTTGCCTTTTAAGGTCTCATCCGGGTGACCCGTATCTTTCACTTCAAAGTGCCGAGCACATAGCGAAGGAACAGTTGCCTCCCATTTTTTATCGGCTTAGGTGAGTCGAGGCCGAGATTCGACCTCACGATCTCCCATTCACGATGAGAGTGATTTACCGATGACAAAAATAAGGGCAGCCGCAAGAGATTTATATGCATATAAAGCCTTCTATGCGTTAGACACAGAAAGAAGCGCGCACAAGATCTACCTGCTTATTAGGTCTTCTTTTTACATGTAGCTTCTGACCCATTGCTTTGCCCAATTTGCATTCCGGTAGATTTATCAAGAAATCAACACCACTGAATTTCAAAGAGTTATAACAGAGAAAACAAATAGAAATGGAAATATGTGATGTATATATGGAGGTGGTGAGAGGATATATTATACCGACAATAATAATTAAGATTCCTTGTTTCAGTTTTCAGTTTATTGAACTTCGCACAATACCTAAAATTATTTACGTTTCATAAAATCATCAAATATTTAATCCCTGTCCTCTTAAATAAATTGGCGACAGAGAATGGTTAGTAGTCCATGTAAGCGCATGTAAGCCTTTAGAACAGATACTACTCAAAAAGCAACCCTGTTTATTTGTTAGTCAATTACAAACAATTTTTTTTAATGTTTTTTTTTTATTTTTACATATAATACAATGTTATTAAGCTTAAAATGAATTCCATTTCTGTATCAAACAATTTTTTTAAAGTTTTTTTTTCAAGTTTTAAATATAATACAATGCTATTAAGGTTAAAATGAATTTCATTTCTGTATTGTGTCCCAATGTAAGCTTTGATCAATTTTTTCATTAATATTTTGTCTACAGTAAAAGTGCTACTTCTTTTATCAAAGACAATTCATAACAGAAAAAAAGAAATGTGGAAAACATTCTTCAATTTTAAATTCATCAGTCATTTGATTAGTTAGAGAAAATAATTCAATAAAGTAGATTATTATTATTTAGAGTTCATAACGTTAAAAATACAATTGATTATTCCACACAAAAGAGTATTGACAAAGAAAAAAACATCATGCATAAGTAAATAATAATTAACCTTTTCTTCCAAAAAGTTGTTTGATTAAAAAAAAAACTAACCTAAAAATATTGATATTTAAGGGATTTGTGGCAAAAAGACTACCAATTATACATACAGTCGTGGGAATAATATCTCCAACCCCTCTCATTAGACATCCCCGTCGTGAAAATTTCTCTGTGGGTACGGCACTTCTTAATCTGAGTATTAAATCCAAAGAAGCTGCACTCTCTTTGACAGCGCGCCGCACAACCTATTTTCGATGTAGAATTGAATTCTATTAAGAATTCGGCATTTGATATCTTATCATCCAGTTCCGGATGGTCTGGGATGAATTTTCGCGAAATAATGGTAGATTGAGACCCCAAGACGAAGACATAAATTAAAAAGATAGCCCCAAGAGCGCCCATATCGGAATTTGTATTTAAAGCTGTCAGCTGCTTTCCTGTTGGAATTTGCAATGCAGTATTCTAAACATCAAATATGTAAAACATATGCATGTATCTGTTACTTAAAGATGATTGGATATTTGTTAATAAGATTCAAACATTTAAATATTGATTTGAAGAATTCGATATTGAACTGCAATTAATGTTTACTTTGCAACTGCTATTCCGACTATTAAATGAAAGTCTTCACTTTATTTAAGGATAGTTCATGTTTCTAGCCTGTATAATATTAAGTCACTTTTACATGTCAAAGTTTCTGAATGAATTGTCCTAAAATTGTCGAATTTTTAAAATAATTTCCTTTATTAGATTAAGATTTTCTTCTCCAATATTATTTCAATTAATTTGATAAAAGGTAAAAGGGACAATTATCGGATTTGCCGATAAAATTTAGATTTTTCAAGTTCTTTATATGCTTTTAATCCTTTTTCCGATACTTCCAGATTATGACAAGGAGCACACGGCGGGTGTGACCTGTCAGCAGGGGATAATCACTCCTCCATAGCACCTGATCCCACCTCTGATGTTTCGGAGGTTCGTGTTTGCTCTGCTACTATTTTGTATTCTTTCATGGACTTTGAGATTGAATACTGTTCGTTATCTCCATGTCCTTCTTAAAAAGTGGTCTGTAACACCTTAGTATGCAAATTTATAAAAAATCTGCAAACAATGTCAAAAAATGGTGAAAAAAATAGTGGTCAATCTAGTTAAAAAAAAAACCCAGCAGTCTCGTTTAAAGGCAATTTGTAAGTTCTGTGGTCGATACAATGACCCTGTCAGCAAATACAATATATTTCTGAGTGAAATTCTAACTGAAGTTTTTCATATTAATTATACATGTAAGAGCATCATTTACATACCGAATTGCCAACAGGCTTTTCCGTAATATGCCAACTATGACAAGGAGCACACGGCGAATATAACCGGTCGTCAGGGGATGCCCAATGCACACCCCCACTGCTCCTTATCCCACCTCTGATGTCCTTGTCTGCTCTGTTTCTATTTTGTATTGTTTAATACGCTTTGAGCTTGAATACTGTTCGTTATCTCCATATACTTCATGTAGTATATTGTACATTACCGGTAATCTCCATTCAAAATCTTAGTTCAGTTCACCTAGTTTGCATTGTTAACTTGGCAGTTCCCTGAGAATGACGTCATAAAAATAAAAAGTAAAAAAAATGAATATTGTTGGGATTTTAGTTATACACATTTTAGAGTCTGAATAAATTATGGGGACAATGACAAGATTTATAAGGAAAAACAAACAATGATGGATTTATACAACAAAAAGAAATTTACAAAATAGATAAATGAAACGTTTAATTGTTTATAAAATTATGAATCTTGTTCAGAATTTCATTTTATCACTGTCGTATTTATCAAATAAAATCAAAAATAAATCTATAAACAAATAACATTTGTTTTCAAACTTACATAACTTTCTGGGATGGTTTTTCTCGTGGTTTTAAATAAAATATTTACTTTCATAAATGTCCTTTAACTTGAAATGAAAGATTCCTAAGATTATAACACATCCAATTTATATTTAAAATTGGATATTTTACAATATAGAAAAGAAAAAAATCGTAACTCAGCAGAAACGTTACGACTTCGAAATCCTTAACTTATGTACTTATGATTTACTTCGATCCCCTGTATATGGAGTGTATGTCTCTCAGGTGATTCGATATATAAAATAGGAAAGTTATTGACAAGCATGTTGATGATACTTATTATTCCTTATTTATTTATCAAAATATGCCTCCAAATGGCAATGTAACATATTACATCAGCATTTCTTTTTTTTAAGAGTACAATCCTGAGTACATGTATATCCAAGAAAAACTTAATGTAGACCTTGTAATATACAACAATTATAAGTCTAAGAGTTCTTTGAGATAGGCATATTAAAAATCCTTCAAAAATGGTAGGTTTTTACTATTTATCTCATACGTGTTGGTGATACAGGCTGTTGGATAAATTTATGCTTTATCAACGGGTAGATGCTTTATCAATAGCACTTCCGGTTTTGACACGATCCCTCGCTTCAAAATTTTATTTTATTCAAACTTTTATTTGTGAAAATTGTTGCCCTTATAAAATGAATGATAAAGGGCTATAATATCATTAAAAGCAAGAAAAAGAGTGGTATATCTCAAAGAAGTGTCTTACTTTATCAAAGAACTTTTCACAACGCTTGATACGAGTGTACATAGGTTTTTAACTGTTCACCACAGAATTACTGGAGTTTCAACACTCAACTTGAGTTCACTCCATAAAGGGAACAAGAAGAAGAAGGAACCTTTATTGGCTACTTGAAGACAGATCGATATGTTACCCCCCCCCCTTTAATCGTTTTCGGAGAAAGTAAAGCCTACCAGTTAAGACTCCTTTGACATGCCTTCTTATACTATGTATGCCTACCTTGTAATGTAGTTGTAACTTTCCATTGATCAGCAATGAATCTAGACAACTATAGGCCCCTAGCCCCGCCTAACACGTTGTGTACTGCCATCGTAAAAAGTTCGTTTGATGTAAAGATCCAGCAATTGTCACATGATGTTTTCAAAGACGCAGATAGAAAAAATTCTAAAATTTGAACAGATCTACTTTCTTTCGAAGGATGTAAACATCAACGGTGCTACGTCATAAAGTTATACGTCATCAATTTGAATTTAGCAATCATTCATTGTAGTTTTGCAGGGGAAGTCTCAAAGTTTTGTTTAAACGAAAGTCGTTTGAGATAAATAGAACATCTATAATTGTGTGATTTGATATTGGATTTATCCAACTCGTTGAAATGGTGTATATTCGCTCGGCAGGCCTCGCGAATATATACACCATTTCAAATCGTTGGATAAAGCCAATATCAAATCACACAATAAAGATATCCTCTATATATGCTCTAAAGTAAAGGTCCAATATACGTTGCTTTTACAAAATGGAACTTATGGTATATAGATACGATTGTAATTCTGTTATAAAATTCATACTCTTTATTTTTACATTTCAAATGCAAATAGAAAGAGACCTGTTTGCGGAGTTATTTGAGAAATAAGGTATCATTTTAAAACATCTATCGGGATATAAATACAGGTTGGTCTAAAGGTCAAATTCCATAAAGCCTAAAGGTCTTTATGATGAATTTGATCTCGTACCAACCCGTATGATGAAAATGGGTCCAAGAATAAAATGCACAAAAATAAAGAAAAATGAACCTGCATTTTTTGATATTTTGGCAATTAAAAAAATTATAAAAAAAAAATTATATGGCAAAAAAAAATTAAAAATTCAGTAGATTACGTCACAATATGTGACCTTTGACCTTTTGATATGACCTTGACCTTTACAGTACACGAAGAACAGAGACTCCTTATATGTGTGCCAAAATATCAGCCCTTTACTATTTCTTGAACAACAGTTACACTGCATTTTATATAAGACTGTTAAATGCTTGTTTATTGCACTGGGATAGCGTAAATATATTCCAAAATGTAAACTCCCAAGTGACCAATATATGGGATTCTCTGATTTTTTCACAAAATATGACGTATTCATGTCAAAACTTATTATTTTTCTTACGGTGGTCATTCATTGTTGTCAATAAAAAAATATTCTTTTTTATCTTTAGTGTTTTTTAAGAACTTAGTAAAAATAGAATCAAGGTGTGTTTTGTACCAGCTTAATTGAAAAACATATTAAAAGGGAAAACATTTTTCTTTCAGCAATATTTGAAAACAGAATTATAATATGGTTACAGAATTTTTTTATTGTAAAACTTTGCAAATTATGCGTTATCAGAGGAGAAATCTTCAAAATTGAATGGAGGTTAAAGTGTTTGATTGCAGAGTCATTGAATTCGTTAAAGTTCTCGACTGCACTGCACGGAAGGAGGTTTATGTGTTGCTATGATCACGATTTGAAAAAATGATAATGGAGACCCTTGCTGAAAATACAATGTACTTATCACCCAATAGTATGCACAATTCAATTATGTAATATCCAAAGTATAACTTCTTATATTTACATTTCCAATGTCTTTGTCCAAGATAAAATTACCAATTGTAAATGTATATGATTTCCTCATGAATGTGTTGGCGCTGTTCCAAAAAAACCACGTGCAGGGCGGGACAACACCTAGAGAGAA
>NW_026923281.1:0-21442 GCF_032062105.1 Saccostrea cuccullata | reverse complement strand
ACCTCCGAGGTCGAGAAATGTTGTTTTAAAAAGATAAAAGCCGAGGCTTTTATATTTCAAACAAGATTTCGGGACCGAGGAGGTTATTCTGCAGCATTCACGACAACAAAGACTTTATTTCTATTCTTCCATGTATGGTACAAACGCTTAATTAAAGATAATCGTTTCCTCTATAGAGAAATAAATTAGGTCACCATGTCTCGATTCGCTGATTCATTTAACACCAGAGGCAAAATTTGTTTGCTTACCTGTGTATAGAATGCAGACGATTTGAGCTTTTGTTACATTAAAAATAGCTTCTTTTTTTTTTACAAATTACAAATATGTTCATAATATGTATTGATAAGTTAAAATGAAAATACAATAACAAAATCATGTTCCTGTTTTACTGCTAAAATCACGTAGTTTAATGTGTAGGGAGGTCCGTGGAATAGCCCCGCTTAGCTATAAAAACAGACATTCATCAGCAACTTGATGCAATTAACAGTGTTTACACTACAATATTTACATCCACTGAATATTTTCTTCTTTATTTCTTAAGAAAACCCATTGCGTTCATCACTGCATGAACTACATTAGGCATATCACCTGTACAGATTTCTTGATCAGTGGCCGTTCCATCAATGAAACGTACAAAGACGTTCGCATCATTAACACAATAATTAATATTTTTAATCTACTTAAAATGATAATTTAAAAAGATATAAAATATAAACAATAAAATGTCTTTCTTTGTTTGTTATTACTAAAATGAACGGTCGCAGCTATTGCAGAAAAAATTTACATAACGCTTACGTGGGTTATGTATTTTTTCTGCAACAGCTGCTTCCGTTCATTCCAGTAATAACAAACAAAGAAAACATTTTATTGTTTAAAAAGACGACATATCGATGCGGTCTAAACATGTATTTAATTATTTATTAATCTCATCTACTATCATGACTATAGATGTTGATCTTCAGGTCCAAAGGTAAAAATAGCTACTTTGGGTAGCTTTAAATACCTAGGTAGCTATTAATAGCTACGTAGGTAGAAATAGTCTTTGGACTGGACCTGATCTTATGTAAGCAAGGTATCTTACTTACTTCGAAGGAAGATGGTATGAATATATGAAAAATTCTCTTAGAAAAGTACAACGTTCCCGGATAAAAAATTTCTATAGCACCTAATGACTGTCCAATTCAATTGTAAACACACAGACTTACAGACATTAAACATGTTAAAAAAAGTTAAAAATAATTACTTACCAGCGTAATTGTTTTCGCGCCCATTCCGTTCTAGACTTCCCATCGCGCGAGTGTGACTAAAATGGGTAGCGAAACCCGGGCCGGGCCGGGAATTTCGTTACTGAAAACCGGGTTTTTGATAATTACGAAATAAATACTCATTCTTTCTTCATGAAATTTACATACATAGTCTATAACTGTAATGGGTAGCGAGCCCGGATTACTCATTTTGGCGATTTTAAGCTTAATGCATAGAAAATATATGTGATATTTTCAGTTACGAAATTCCCGGCCCGGCCCGGGTTTCGCTACCCATTTTAGTCACACTCCCAGAGTTCCCCTTTCGGGGTAATACTAAAATACGCCTGCCGACGCCTGCCAGGGGAAAGTACGCCTGCCGAGAAGATCTATACGCCTGCCGTGTTATTTATCGAATTAATTTGTATTTTGTTAGATATATTACTTTTACAGACCATGCAGTTGATTTTTTACCAAACCAAAATAATTTAATCAAAGTACTGAAAGTACTCATGGGAGTTGAACATTGTTATCTGAAAGATCTCACAGGAAGTATAGGAACATCTTCATGCATTCAGATTCAAGTCAGCTAGAACTGATTTGTTAGAGATACAAAACGAAACATTAAAAATGATTTCTATTGCATTTAAATAGCCAAGATCATGGGACTGCTCTTAAAGAATGGGTGGACTTAACTGGCCAGAAAAAATGCCGTAAATTTAAGTTTCATAAAATGTTTACTTTTTTTCATTATATAAATCCCCGATATCTTAACCGTGTATTCATGGTACGGATGTGAATTTAAAACGCTTTTTTCGAGGTAAACTTAATAAATATCGAAGGCATGGTGCCTGAAAATTTCTTGAATATCAATAGATAATCAGGGTCATGCGTTTTTCGTCGTCTGAATACATAGTCAGCACATGTTTGTCGGCTGTTCTTAAGAAAACTGTAGTTGTATATTGAACAAAATAATGTTATATTAAAAGGAGAAGAGCCGACAAATGTGTGCTGATACTTAATTTCACAAAAAACATGTTAAAAAAAAAACTTCTCGCTTCCATTGTTATGTCTTCGATTGACCTGTTTAATATTACAATTCATCACGTGATGTCCACCTGCGAGTGTACTCGTGAAAACAGTTACATTGTATTCCTCAACCTGACCTCGATCTAAATCATGTCTTTGAGCGTGTTTCATTGCCGTTTTCAGAATTTAGCAGTTTAAATACTGTTTTAATTTTGCGTGTCATGACATTTTTAAAATAATATGCTAAACACGTATTCGAATTTTTCGAGAGAGAGAGAGGGATAGAGAGAGAGATGTCAACTATGACGCCGATCGATAGCCCCGCCTCCTATAAATATTAATTGACAAACCGGAGAGCTACAGTGCTATCCATTGAAAAAACTGTATATTTATTGCGCACGAACAGTTCAGTTTAGTTCTGGATTAATTCTTTCTAATTCTTACCTCAACAATTTGACCAAACCAAACAAACAACCCCCATCACCAAAAAAAAAATTCAAACTCGAAAATACTATTTTTGTTGTTAGGTTTTAAACTTCTTTCAGTACCATTTATTACTAAAACTCAAACACTTCCCTTATATTTCTGAAACATTTGAATCAAAACGCCCCCTACTCTCGTCAGAATGTGTACAAGATATTTGGTCCCAAGAAACAAACAAACAAACACTCTTTATATTCGATGTTACCATCACCAGACACTAGATTGTCATTTTTAGACGGAGGCTGTATGACAGCCTCCGTGTATAGGGATTGTCTTGCCCATGGAATGTAAACAGGAAGGATTTCCCAAGCACCATCTATCGGTGGAATTGTTTTCATTACCTTGAGTAATTCTATTTTTAGAGCGACTCTGCGTTACACCGACCGCAAGGATAGGCATAGTCTAAAACAAAGATCGCGTCACATACAAGTATAAACAAACAGTTCTACTTTTTCTAAATAAACAGGATTTGTCTAATATTTTTTTAAAATGACGTGTATATAAATACATTTCCTACGGAATATGTAAAAAAAATGTGATTTACTATTAATTTTTTATCAGACAGAATATTAGGAGATTTTGTTCCAACAGACTATGATAAAGCATGTTTTACAATATGCTGAGCCTTTTCCCGCCGGTTCTCACACCAAAAACAAGATCGAGAAGAAATGAAGTGGCGGATCAAGAGGGAGTTGGGGAGGTTTAACATCCGCGGAGAGTGATCGAGGAACCCCACTTATCAATTGCTTCTTTTATTAAAGTAAAAACTATCTCTAGTTACAGATAAGTTTAAACTTTAGTTTTATATTTAATTGTAAAAACTTCCAAAGGAATTCGCCTGTGTATCAAACTAAATGTGGAGACGCAGATGTACCTGTATTATGTATTGAAGAAAATCCTGCTATGTCGCATGCAAATGTTTTATGTCGCAGGTATAAATATAAGATATTTTAATAATAGATCAAGCATTTCAGTTTTAATGGAATTTTTTGTGCTTGATTGTTGTTTGTAATCTCATTTTCATTCTTTTTCTAATTTCTTTTTGAAAGGACCGATAAATTGGTTTGCAGCCGATTTTTGACGCTTGCATCAGTAGGTTTCATGGAGTTTTTTAATCTGACAAGGATCGATGAATAAACAAATGCATAGTATTTTTATATGTAGGAATATTAACAGTCTAGTTTTGAATTTTTTTATTTGATACTATGTATGATTTCAGGAAACACATGAAAATAGATTTACACTCTCTACAAGCAGTTTGAGTGTTTGGGGTACCCTCACATTAGTTAAGAGAGAAACAAACGGCAACTCTGATATTGAGATCAAAATGCATTTGTAACGTTTGACCCTTGGGTACAACCCAAATCTTGGTTCATAGGATTTACATGATTTATCACATAATATCCTAATTAATGATTAAAAATCATACCTTTTGAAATAAGTTGTCTTATTGTCATATCGTTGATCCTTATTTGCATTTGATACTTGTGTTTTACCTCTTTCACATCCCAAACTTTAATTATTTTTTATATACAAGATTACATGTATTTCTGATCATTGGTATTCATGTCAATTTTTTTTAACCTACATCATTGATAAAGTGATTGTTTTAACAGAGTTACTGAAAAGCAGAAATCATAGTTATCTATTTATAGCTTTTCTCTACGTACGTAATTTGTAATCATGTCTCATTGTTAACTTAATGATTGTTTTAAACAGATAAACTGAAAAGGACAACCATTTCCACTGGTATACGAGTAAAGAAAAACATTTTGGGGGTTAATCTGTCATATGATAAAATACTGCATTTAATAATTCCAGAAATATTGCTTGTCAAATTTGTCAAGATATATCTTTGTTATTGTAAGCAATACTCCAGTTCTCCAAAAACAATTTAAACTTGTAAAATAGCAAGTCTTATGAACTTGATTGTTCTGTTTACATAAAGTAAGAAAGTATATTTTATTCCACTCAAAAAATTGTGTTCTGGCACGAACATTTATTGCATGTTAATGAAGTTGTATTACTTAAAGAAAATTCGGTGTTGCTTTCATGCTAGGTCACCCCATTTTGTATCCCAAAGGTTTAAGACAAACTGTACTATATTATATTGTTCATGTCCAATTACCTGGCTGCTTCTTTTTCCATGTTAGCTCATATCATAACATTATTACAATAAGGCCGAGAAATTCTGATTTTGGTAGCTGTTACATGTCATAATTATGTTAACAGTAGGTCTCTGTGACCTATAAATAAGATATCTTGAAATATGAAGACTCCTGACAGGCTGAGGCCTAGTGCTGAATCCAAAAATTCTGAAATAGGGGGACCAGTTTGAGGCCAGGGAAGGGGCCAACAGCCACAATTAAAACACTCATTTATCAAATATTGCTTATTTTTTGGACTCAAAAGGGAGTGGGCCAGGGGCCCCTTTTAATTCCGCCAGTGGGCTCATGACTAGAACATACTAAACCTACATTCATCAAACCGGGCCTGGGAGCATACAACTTAGACAAGCTCACTTTTGATCTCAGTCTCACTTTTTCACTATATATTCCTTAAGTGAGACTGGGATAAAAAGTTAGCCCGTCTAAGTTTTATGTCAACCAGGCCTAGTCAATTACTGTTTCTTACGTTGAAAGGTTTAATATTGAAAGTATCTCATCTAAATAACAGTGAACTTTAATCAAGGCGAAGTTTACATTACAAAGATGAAATTATAATATCCCAAAAACCTCATGAATATTGGAGTATCCTTTGAAAAAAATGTTGAATTGAAAAAAAAAACTACACATTATTTCTCATAATATTCTTTACAGCAATGTATGACATATATATTTCTTTTGTGTTTTCTCATACATGAAGCCTCCGTCTAACAGTACTTTCAGTACTTTGATTCTTCCTCTGATTAAAACAGGTACTGGGTATTTGCTATTCTCTTTTGGGTATGAATGTTTCTTTTCGGACACAATAATTATTTTTCATAGAACTCCATGCTTATCTATTTTATCAAATGTATCTATCTTTATAACTTAATCATCAAGTTTTGTTATTCCATAATTTTAAATTTCATTTCAAGTAATATCTACCGGTATATAGAAGTAAGTATGTCTGAATACTTTACATTTTGTTTGTTTTACGTTCGATAATTTTTCAATCATATTGAAACACTTAGCTACATGTAAGTCTACAATTTTTTTTACATATACACAGCTCTCAAAACCATTGAGTAGTGAGGGATCGTTTTGTGCAAGCACATACTGCGACATGGGATTTCGGTTTATATTGTCTCATCAAAAGAGTTTATCTCCAAATGCATCCCACAGGATTCGAACCTGCGACGTAAGGATCAATTAACACATTACGTTGAATCTCTAGAGCAAACTATTTTAACAACTGCGCCACGCGAGTGAGACTTAAAGTTTGTGATTTTGATTTGATTCAAATGTAATTAAAAATCAGACATAGTTTAAAGAGCTACTACAAGAAAAAAAAATAGTTGTAATCATGAGGAACGATCTTTCTCACATATCGATCATTGGGATTATCATACCATTGTGTCTGTGCATACGCATGTATTCATAAATCTTAACCGTTTTAATTATGAAATAAAATCAAATGATACATTTTATAAGGTAATACTGCAATACAAGTACACACACATTATTTTTTCAAGTTCAGATTTGGTGTTCGACATGTGACGAACTGAATGCTGATAAATTCATGAAATTAAGGATGCAAAATTAATGTCATTTGAAATTGTGTGATCGAATGTCAACAAACTTTAATGCTATTATTTTTTCCCTTTACCATCGTAACAAAATGAGTTGCATGTATCTGGTCTGACAAAAATTTTCCAGTCTAACAGATCATTTTACTTGTCAGAGCAAATAAATATTTTCCGCAGTGTTTTTTTAAAAAAAGAAACGTTGTTCTGTCTCTTTATTGCTGAAACAAATTGAAAGAAGTTTGGTTAAACCTTAGCGTTCCTTTCCTTACATCTTTGTTTACGTCTCTATATTTAGACAATCGCGTCATTGTCAAACCAGTTAGACCAGTTGTTGCTCCTTGGATGACCTAGCACTTTTTGTAATGAAGCGTAGTGGAGTCAGCCGAGGATTGCCGAATGGTAAATGTCGGAAAACTGTGACTATTTTTTCATACGGAAATCAAAATTTATGTGTCATTTTTCATGAAAGATGACAAAAACATGCTATTCAAATTAAGTTTAATAAAATTCTATTTTGTTTACTTTCAAATCATTTATGAAAATTAGATTAATTCAGAAAAATGAGATGGACTATTTTTATTGCGGAAGTTTCTTCGAGTTTATATAGACTGGTACGAGTTTGTATTGAATATCACAGGGGAGTAAATTGGGCGACACAGAAACACCACGACGACTCGCTATATAATTCATTGTAAAATTACTGCGCTAGAAACCGCGTGACAGCCTAGGGAGTCTGAACATAGTTCAACTCCCAAAAAGCACAGTTTGGAGCATCGTCTCAAGCCACGGTCCGGAGTCCGCAGATAGCTCTCTCCAGCTGGGAGAGGAGCGTACATTTTGGCCGTGGTTTGCGACGATGAGTTTAGAGTTTTAATTCGTTTTGAATCAGAATCTGAAATATTCAATGTTGTCCTTTTTTAACATCAATGTATTATTATTATTATTATTATTTCAGGTTATATGCAACAAAGTTATATTTAAATAAATATAAAATGTCACAGGTAAGAGAGAGGTAATAATTTAGGCTATTCCTATACAACCATCTATATGTCTAGCAGAGAAGGAAATAGACGAAATGAAAACGAAAAACAACATGTACATGTATTTGACATGTCTACATGTATACATACGAAATACATGTATCTTTAACGATAAAAGGCTCAATTCAGGGTATAAAACATGAAAAAAATTGTTTCAAATAGCAAAATGAACATCATAATTCTCTAAAGAACATATCAGTTAGCTTAAAAAAAATTATCCACAAATCGGCTATCGTTAACTTTTTACAACAATTTCAATGTACATACCATTGATTTTAAGGAATGTTACTGAAGTTAATGCTTGAACAAGTCTTATTATTTTTTAAATAACGCTGAATTTGGCTATTTTTTGTTTTGTTTCTTATGTACAGTATAGACTGTTAAAGTATGATTCATGAAGTCTCGCATGAATCCGGAAAGTTAAAACTTCGCGAAAAATATCGTTACGGAAGTTAATAGTTACGGGAGTTAATTTCCATCAATAAAAAATCTCGACCTTAAAATTAAAAAATCCTGAATTACGGTTATGGAAGTTAAATTTTTAAGAGAGACAACTGTTTTTGTCCCCCCCCCCCAACACACACACACACACACACACCCTCTCACACACACACACACACACACACACCCTCACACGAACGATGATACGCCTCTGTAAATAATTAATTGTGGGTTTTTTCTTCTTCGGATTAGTATTGTAGAGATTGTTGTAATGGTTACACAATCTGTATCGTGAACTTTAAGTCTAATTAATGCATGATATTCTATAAAAATCGAATATATTCATTGTGTGTGTGTGTGTGGTACAATACAATTTACTATTTTTTTCACATATACATGTATGAATAAAATAATTCTGATGTCGCAAGATTTGTATATTTTATTATTAGAGCACTGAGCATGCTGAGTTACTGAAAATATATACGTTCAGGCTACTGGAATAAAATATTTCAGTTCTTCCCATCTTATGGCCAATTAAAGGTTATCTCTTTTAAATTTGATATTACTATACACTTTGATGTAGATTATTTAACGAATCAAAAATATATCTTATTTTTCAATTTTCATTATTTATCAAATGTTAACTTTATGTGTCATGATATAATCTATCAAAGTAAACACCATGAACACTGCAGGCATGTAGACTGATATAGTTTTTCTCGGCAGGTGTGCTCTTGGACATATACGTAAATTTCAAAATCAAAGTACTCAGAAGTACAGAGAGCCTGGCTCATTTACAGAGTAGAATGGATTTCTTACATGAATCACGTTTATATTCTGATGAAAAAATTATTTTAAAACTATAAATATAAATAAATGATAAGACACTGACAGTGAGTTTTTCAATCCTAATACCACGTACACGGTCCGATTTTGTCAGAATCAGAATTAATCTGGTACCGCAGCTGAATGTAAACAAACAGGCCAGTCTGGTTCCCTATCCTGCTTTACCTCGTATGTGTAGAGAACTACGGTAACACTGATTATCAAAAATCCTTACGCTAATGAACTATGTTCTTTGACTTATGAAGTTTTCAAAGTCACTACTACTAATGTTTATTTTATATAGATGAAACTTCGTTTTATTTTTGTTGCTTTATTTACCGTTTGTATTATCTCAAAAGCGGTTGAGAGTAAGAACTATATTTTTGCACGTAACATTAAAATGGCGACTATGGGGTCAACATCCTGCCTTGAACAGGATCACATAAGCCGGCAATTGCTCTTTGAGCAATAAGCCCGGCTAATTACATAAAATCATATATTTAACTTTTTAAAAAAATCGTATGTTTTACATATATCAACTACATCGTATATAAAAGTAATCATGGTAATTCTTAGTCTTCTAAGACGAACGGAAAATTTTATTCATATATAAGTATTGTGAAGTATGAGTTATTTCCTTTAATATTACTGCAAACTCGTGTAGATTTTATTAAATCAAATATTTCTTTCTTTCTTTATTTGTTTTGTTTTTAGTTAAATGTCAACCAAATACTTTATTAAAGTAATATATTATATACAAGATGTGTTTGTGAAACACTGATGCCCACGTATGGCAGCTTATGGCGAAGATTAAAGTTTCTGCAAGTCAGAATCCAGGCCAAAAGATAAAAAATGTTAAATTTGAAAGCCCTAGCTGCAACTGTTCAAAAGTTATGGCGAAGGTTAAAGTTTTTTAAAAGTAAGTAAAACATCAAGGTCAAGGTCAAAGTTGCTAGTATACAAAGGAAGGTCTTTTCACAAGGGATACATATGTAAAGTATGAAAAACCTAGAACCAACCATTCAAAGGTTGTGGTCAAGGTTAAAGTTTCTCGAAAGTAAATCAAACTCCTATGTCAAGGTCAAAGGGTCAACGTGGTTGGTATCCAAAGGTAGGTGATGTCCCAAGGATTACATATGTGAAGTATGAAAGCCCTAGCATCAGCCATTCAAAAATTATGGCTAAGGTTAAAGTTTTTCAAAAGCAGTTCAAACTCCTATGTCAAGGTCAAAAGGTCAAAGTGGTTGGTATCCAAAGGAAAGTCTTGTCACAAGAATTACATATGTGAAGTATGAAATCCCTTGCTTTAATCGTTCAAAAGTTATGGCCAAGGTTAAAGTTTTTCAAAAGTAGGTCAAACCCCTAGGTCAAGGTCAAAGGGTCAAAGAGGTTGATATCCAGAGGAAGGTCTTGTCACAAGGAATACACATGTAAAGTTTTAAACCCCAAGCACCAACTGTTCAAAAGTTATGGCCAAGGTTAAAGTTTTTCAAAAGTAGGTCAAACTCCAAGGTCAAAAGGTCAAAGTTGTTGGTTTCCAAAGGAAGGCCTTGTCACAAAGACTACACATGTGAAGTTTGAAACCCCAAGCACCAACTGTTCAGAAGTTATGGCCAAGGTCAAAAGGTCAAATATGATGGTACCCTAAGAAAGGTCTTGTCACAAGGAATACACATGTGAAATATGAAAGTCATAGCTCCAACCAATCAAAAGTTATGGGCAAGGTTAAAGTTGACAACAGACAGACAGACAAACAAATAAACAGATAAACAGACGGACGGACTCACTATCAAGGGTAAGGAGCTAAATTTATTAAGTGGTAATGTTAATCCAAGATAGGGAGTACATTAAGAAAATTCTAACTAATAAGGTTATAAATAGAACTAGAGCTTCATAAATAATGAGGTAATGTCTGATCAAGGTTAGACAACTGTAAATGGACACACTTCATGCATCTTCGCTAGCCAAGGGTTTCTGATACGCTGCTCTCCTCATAAACCCTTGGCATACGGTGCTGACAAAAGTAGGGATTGCTTTTGTCACGTGATCATGATTCTTACCAGGTACGCACAGATTGCGTCATCGACAGAATAAAAAGCGTGTTTTAAAAAAAAATTGTTTCATAGAATGGCATGTTATCTTACAGATCATTGTTTACTTTAGACTGGTATTGCCTGTCTTTACCCTACGCAGGAAAATATCGGATATCAGACAGGCAGGCCAGTCTATGTTTACTTGCGTTTTACATTACCGATATTAAAGAGTCAAGATATATCCCGAACGCAAATATCGTCATTTACAAAAAACAATTGCTGATTGGTCGAACGATGTCGATCAACTCCAATCACAACTTGAGAAAAAAATCCCAACTTTTTTTTAACACCGTGTGCCAAGGGCTTATGAAGAGAGTAACGTATCAGAAACCCTTGGCTAGCTAAGATGCACTTCATGGGGTATGAGACACCTCCAGATTGTTATTTATGTACTTTTTTCGAATAAAAAACCCAAACAATAGAAATACCCATAACTCAATAGAAAATTAGCTATGACTTTCTTTTACAATGTTGATATCTCCAACAAAGTAGCAAAATAGATTAAAGCATCAGTTACTGATCTACAGGTCATAAGTTCAAAATCTGCTAGATGCCTTCACATTTTTTTTATCTTTAAACGAATTTTTAAAATGCATTTTATGGTCAACTATTGTGCAATTAAAAAAATTTAAAAACGATGATGATTGATATCTAGAGGTGACCCACACAACATTAAGTCCTTCCGAGTTCCATCATTACGAGTTTAAATTTTAAGCAAGATGTCTCAGTATTATAAATCATAAAGTTATGTTTCCAAATTTCGTTTACTTAAGACCTCCTTTCCTCTGAGAATACACGGACCCCTACCAAGCTGAGAGGATATATATATATATATATATATATATATATATATATATATATATATATACATTAAAAATCATTTTAGTGTTTGATTCGATACGTTTATTATACTCCATGAATCATAACCTCATCATGCCTAACAGCAGCGCTCAAAACTTAAGGACATACAACACACACCACCAAAAATTTCCTGTCTTAAGTTTTGCTATTTTTGTATATTTTATGCATGGCTTATATGAATTGCGTCAAGCGAAAAGGGACCTTCGTGACATAAACGTAATTACGTCACAATAGCGCTTCAAGACGTGACGTCTCGTCTGTATTTGCGGAAGAACAAGATGTGTTTGTGAAATACTGATGCCCCCGTATAGCAACATAGCGAAGGTTAAGCTTTCTCAAATGCAGATCAAATATGTTGGTACCAAAGTTAGGTCTTTTCACAAGAAATGCAAAATATAAAACGCTAGGTACACCTGTTCCAGGGTTATGACCAAGGTTAACATTTTATAATAAAGGACAAACTCCGTTTCAAGGTCAAAGGGTCAAGGTTGTTAGATTCTAAAGAAAGGCTTTGTCTCAAAGATTACGTATGGGAAGTATGAAAGCGCTGGCCCTTGCCGTTCAAAAGTAATGGTCAAGGTTAAATTTGTAAAAAATAAGTCAAACTCCAATGTCAAGGTCAAAGGGTCAAGATTCCTGATATCCAATGAAAGGTCTTGTCACAAGGATTACACATGTGAAATATGAAAGCTCTAGCCACTACTGTTCAAAAGTTATGGTCAAGTTAATGTTTGTAAAGAGTAAGTCAAACTCCAAGGTCAAGGTCAAAGGGTCAAAGTTCTTGATATCCAATGAAAGGTCATGTGATATATGAATGTCATAGCTCCACTAAATCAAAAGTTATAGGCAAGGTTAAAGTTTTTGCGGACAAACAGACAAACAGACAGGCGGACAGACAGACAGACAGACGGACACGACAAAACTATATGCATAAAGTTATAGGCAAGGTTAAAGTTTTTGCGGACAAACAGACAAACAGACAGAGAGACAGAGAGACAGACGGACAGCTAGACAGACAGACGGAAACGACAAAAACTATATGCATAAAGTTATAGGCAAGGTTAAAGTTTTTGCGGACAAACAGACAAACAGACAGAGAGACAGAGAGAGAGACGGACAGACAGACAGACAGACGGAAACGACAAAAACTATATGCATATTAATATTAATAAAAAATATTTGTATGTCATACCCAATGTAAAAAATTAAACGCGCCTATATAACTGTTCGATTTAAAATTGAACAACGTCCTCTATTCATGGATTTACTGGGTTTTTTTAAAATAATGTATAAATTATTTAAATTTTTGACGTTCTTGATAGTTTTCATTCATGAGCTGTCAATAAATGTACATGAACATTTCCATGTACGTTTTTCCTAATTAAGCTCTGAAGGCAATCGCGTCTTGTGCCTTACTAGCAGAAACAAGATGTGTTTGTAAAACACTGATGCCCCCGTATGGAAACATAGCAAAGATTAAGCTTTTCTAAAATGCAAATTTAATTGATTGGTACCAAAAGTAGGGCATTCTCACTGGAAAACAATTGTGAAATTTGAAATTAAGCTAATGTTAAAGTTTTTTAATAAGTACAAAAATCTCCAAGGTCAAGGTCAAAAGGTCAATGTAATTAGTATCAAATGAATCTTTCCACATTAAATACTAATGTAGAGCATGAAAGTCCTAGCCCTTCAGAAGTGATGGTCAACGTTCAATTTCTTAAAAAGTAGGTCAAACTTCAAGGTCAAGGTCAAAGGGTCAAAGTTATTGTTATCAAATGAAAGGTCTTGTCATAAGGATCAAATATGTAAAGTATGAAAGCACTAGCCCAAAGTCTTTAAAAGTTATGGTCAAGGTTTGCTTTTTTAAAGTAGGTCATTCTCAAAGGTCAAGGTCAAAGGGTCAAGAATCTTCATACCCAATGTAGGGGCTTCTCACATGAATTACATATATGAAGTATGAAAGCCCTATCCCTTACCGTTCAAAGTTATGGCCAAGGTTAAAGTTTTTTCACACGTACGGAAATCTACAAGGTCAAGGTCAAAGGGTCAAGGTTGTTGGTATCCAGTGAAAGGTCCTTTAACAAACATTATATATGTGAAGTATAAATGTCCTGGTGTCTACTGTTCAAAAGATATGGCCAAAGTAAAAATTTTAATTTTTTTCTTAAAAATTAGGTCAAACTCTTAGGTCAATGTCAAAGGGTCAAAGTAATTGTTATCAAATGAAAGGTCTTGTCATAAGAATCAATTATGTAAAGTATGAAAGCACTAGCCCTAAGTCTTTAAAAGTTATGGTCAAGGTTTGCTTTTTAAAGTAGGTCAATCTCAAAGGTCAAGGTCAAAGGGTCAAGGATCTTCATATCCAATAAAGGGGCTTCTCACAAGGATTACATATATGTATATATTACTATCCCTTACCGTTCAAAAGTTTTGGCCAAGGTTAAAGTTTTTTCACACGTTCGGAAATCTACAAGGTCAAGGTCAAAGGGTCAAGGTTGTTGGTATCCAGTGAAAGATCCTTTAACAAACATTAAATTTGTGAAGTATAAATGTCCTGGTGTCTACTGTTCAAAAGATATGGCCATAGTAAAATTTTTAAATTTTCATGTAAAAGTGGGTCAAACTCCAAGGTCAAGGTCAAAAGGTCGAATTTGGTGGTACCCAAAGAAAGGTCTTGTCACAAGGAATACACATATGAAATATGAAAGTAATAGCTCCACTAAATCAAAAGTTATGGGCAAGGCTAAAGTTTTTGCGGACAAACAGACAAACAGAGAGACAGAGAGACAGACAGACAGACACGACAAAAACTATATACCCCCGAAACTTCGTTTACGGGGGCATAAAAAAAACCGTATAATGCTTTAATAAGTAGAAGATATTCCCCCGGGGGGGGGGGCTGGATAACATCCTAGATCCCATATTAAGATCTTCATATTTTTACAGGGGAGGAGAATGGGAGGGGCCCTTAGACTATCAAAAGGAATTGATGTTACAAGACCAGGAACCCATTTAGCTAGCCCGGATATAATTGGAAAAAAAATCCCTTATAATTCTATAATATGTATTTCTGAATAAGAGTATACTTTGCCCGGGGGCCTGGCTTACATTCCCATATCCCATATTTAGATCTTCATATTTTTATGGGGGAGGGATATGGGAGGGACCCATCCATTGTCAAAAGGAATTTATGTTACAAGACTGGGAACCTATTTAGCTAGCCCGGATAAAATTCGAAAAAAAACCTTATAATTGTTATATGTATTTCTGAATAAGAATACATTGCCCGGGGGGCTGGATAACATCCTTGATTCCATATTTAGATCTTTATATTTTTACAGGGGAGGGGTACGAGAATGACCCTTAGACTATCAAAAGGAATTTATGTTACAAGACCGGGAACCTATTTAGCTAGCCCGGTCAAAATTGGAAAAAAAAACATGTATAATACTTTAATAAGTAGAGGACATTTCCCGGGGGCCTGGCTAACATCCTGGATCCCATATTTAGATCTTTATATTTTTACAGGGGAGGGGTATGGGAGGGACCCTTAGACCATCAAAAGGAATTTATGTTACAAGACCAGGAACCTATTTAGCTAGCCCGGTCAAAATTGGAAAAAAACGTATAATGCTTTGATAAGTAGAGGACATTGCCTGGGGGGCTGGATAACATCCTGGGTCACATATTTAGACCTTCATATTTTTACACGGGAGGGGTATGGGGAGAACCTCAGACTATCAAAAGGAATGTATGTTACAAGACCGTGAACCCATTTAGCTAGTCCGGAGAAAATTGAAAAAAAATCCCTTTTAAATTTATTATATGTATTTCTGAATAAGAGTACATTGCCCGGGGGCCTGGCTAACATCCTGTATCCCATATTGGATCTTCATATTTTTACATGGGAGCGGTATGGGACGGACCCTTCCACTGTCAAAAGGAATTGATGTTACAAGACCGGGAACCTATTTAGCTAGTCTGGTCAACATTGGAAGAAAACCCGTATAATGCTTTAATAAGTAGAGGACATTGCCCGGGGGTCTGGCTTAAACCCTGGATCCCATATTTATATCTTCATATTTTTACAGGGGAGGGGGATGGGAGGGACCATTCCACTGTCAAAAGGAATTTATAATACAAGACCGGGAACATATTAAGCTAGCCCGGATAAAATTGGAAAAAATCCCTTATAATTCTATTATATGTGTTTCTGAATAAGAGCACATTGCCCGGGGGCCTGGCTAACATCCTGGATCCCATATTTAGATCTTCATATTTTTACAGGGGAGGGGTATGGGAAAGACCCTTCCACTGTCAAAAGGAATTCATGTTACAAGACCGGGAACCTATTTAGCTACCCCGGTCAAAATTGGAAAAAAAAACATGTATAATACTTTAATAAGTAGAGGACATTGCTCGGGGGGCTGGATAACATCCTGCATCCCATATTTAGATCTTCATATTTTTACACGGGAAGGGTATGGGAGGACCCTTAGACTATCAAAATGAATTTATGTTACAAGACCGGGAACCAATTTAGCTAGACCAGTTAAGATTGGAAAACAATCCCTTATTATTCTATTACATATATGTATATGTCTTTCTGAATAAGAGTACAATTTCCAGGGGCCTGGCTAACATCCTGGATCCCATATTCAGATCTTCATATTTTTACAAGGAGTGGTATGGGGGACCCTCAGACTATCAAAAGGAATTAAAGTTACAAGACCGTGAACCCATTTAGATAGTCTGGATAAAATTGGAAAATAAAACCTTATATTGCTATCATAAGAAGAGGACATTCCCCGGGGAGCTGGGTAACATCCTGTATCCCATATTTAGATCCTCATATTTTTACAGGGCAGGGGTATGGGAGAGACGCTTCCACTGTCAAAAGGAATTTATGTTACAAGACCGGAAACCTATTTAGCTAGCCCGGTCAAAATTGGAAAAAAAACGTATAATACTTTAATAAGTAGAGGACATTGCCCGGGGGTCTGGCTAACGCCCTGGATCCCATATTTAGATCTTCATATTTTTACAGGGGAAGGGTATGGGAGGGACCCTAAGACTATCAAAAGGAATTTATGTTACAAGACCGGGAACCTACTTAGCTAGCCAGGTCAACATTGGAAAAAAAAAAACGTTTAACATTATGGATCCCATATTTAGGTTCTCAAATTGAACAGGGGAAGGGTATGGGAGAGACCCTTCCACTGTCAAAAGAAATTAATGTTACAAGACCGGGCACCTATTTAGCTAGCCCGGATAAAAGTGGGAAAAAAATCCCTTATAATTCTATTTTATGCATTTCTGAATAAAAGTACAGTGCACAGGGGGCTGGATAACATCCTGGATCCCATATTTAGATTTTCATTTATTTTTATAGGGGAAGGGTATGGGAAGGAGCCTTAGACCATCAAAAGGAACTTATGTTACGAGACCGCGAACCTATTTAGCTAGCCCGGTAAAAATTGTAAAAATAAACCGTATAATGCTATAATAAGTAGAGGACATTGTCCGGGGGCCTGGCTAACATCCTGGATCCCATATATAGATCCTCAAATTTTTACAGGGGAAGGGTATGGGATGGACCCTTACACTATCAAAAGGAATTTATGTTAGAAACCTGGAACCTTTTTAGCTAGCCCGGTCAAAATTTGAAAAAAAAACTGTATAATGCTATAATAAGTAGACGATATGCCCGGTGCGCTGGATAACATCCTGGATCCCATATTTAGATCCTCATATATTGATAGGGGAGGGGTATGGGACGGACCCTTAGATTATCAAAAGGAATTTATGTTACAAGACCGGGAACCCATTTAACTAGCCTGGATAAAACTAGAAAAAAATCTCTTATAATTCAATTATATGTATTTCTGAATAATAGTACATTGCCCGGGGGCCTGTTTAATATCCTGGATTCCATATTTAGATCTTCATATTTCTACAGGGGATGGGTATTGGAGGGACCCTTCCACTGTCAAAAGGAATTGATGTTACAAGACCGGGAACCTATTTACCTAGCCCGGTCAAAATTGGAAAATAAAACCGTTTAATCCTATAATGAGTAGAGGATTTTGCCCGGGGTTAGATAACATCCTGAATCGCATATTAAGATCTTCATATTTTTACACGGGAAGGGGTATAGGAAGTACCCTTCCACTGTCAAAAGAAATTCATGTTACAAGACTGTCTATCTTGCTATCAAGCTTGCCCGGATAATATTGGGAAAAACCCGTTAATTCTATTATATGTATCTCTGAATAAGGGTACAATGACCGGGGGGCTGGCTAACATCGAAGATCCCATATTTAGAACTTCATATTTTTACAGGGGAGGGGAATGGAAGGGACCCTTCCACTGTCAAAAGGAATTTATGTTACAAGTCCAGAAACCCGTTTTGTTAGCCCGGATAATATTTGAAAAAAAATCTTTTAATTCTATTATATGTTTTTCTGAATGAGAGTACAAAGCTAAATATGTTCCCGGTCTTGTAACATTAATTCCTTTTGACAGTGGAAGGGTCCCTCCCCTACCCCTCCTCTGTAAAAATATGAAGATCTAACCATGGGATCCAGGATGTTAGCCAGGCCTCTGGACAATGTACTCTTATTCAGAAATACATATAATAAATTTATAAGGGATTTTTTTTTCAAATTTATCCGGGCTAGTTAAATATGTTCCCGGTCTTGTAACATCAATTCTTTTTGACAGTGAAAGGGTCTCTCCAATACCCCTCTCCTGTAAAAAATATGAAGATCTAAATATTGGATCCAGGATGTTATCGAGACCTTCGGGCAATGTCCTCTATTTATAATAGAATTATACGGTTTTATTTTCAAATTTTGACAGGGCTAGCTAAATATGTTATTAAAAACTCTTCATGTTCTTGTAACATATATTCCTTTTGACAATGGAAATGTCCTTCCCATCCCCCTCACCTGTAAAAATAGGAAGATCTAAACATAGGATCCAGGGTGTTAGCCATACCCCCGGGAAATGTACTCTCATTCAGATATACATATAATAGAATTAAAAGATTTTTTTTTTCAAATTTATCCGGGCTTGCTAAATATGTTCCCGGTCTTGTAACATAAATTCCTTTTGACAGTGGAAGGTTCCCTCCCATCCCCCTCCCCTGTAAAAATATGAAGATCTAAATATGGGATCCAGGGTGTTAGCCATACCCCCGGGCAATGTACTCTCATTCAGAAATACATATAATAGAATTAAAAGATTTTTTTTCAAATTTATCCGGGCTAGTTAAATATGTTCCCTGTCTTGTAACATAAATTCCTTTTGACAGTGGAAGGGTCTCTCCCATTCCCCTCCCCAGTTTAAAATATGAAGATCTAAATATGGGATCCAGGGTGTTAGCCAGACCCCCGGGCAATGTACTCTCATTCAGAAATACATATAATAGAATTAAAAGATTTTTTGTTCAATTTTATCCGGGCTAGCTAAATATGTTCCTGGTCTTGAAACATAAATTCCTTTTGACAGTGGAAGGGTCCCTCCCATCCCCCTCCCCTGTAAAAATATGAATATCTAAATATGGGATCCTAATTCAGAAATACATATAATAGAATTAAAAGATTTTTTTTCTAATTTATCCGGGCTAGCTAAATATGTTCCCGGTCTTGAAACATAAATTCCTTTTGACAGTAGAAGGGCCCCTCCCATCCCCCTCCCCTGTAAAAATATGAAGATATAAATATGGGATCCTAATTCAGAAATACATATAATAGAATTAAAAGATTTTTTTTCTAATTTATCCGGGCTAGCTAAATATGTTCACGGTCTTGAAACATAAATTCCTTTTGACAGTACAAGGGCCCCTCCCATCCCCCTCCCCTGTAAAAATATGAAGATCTAAATATGGGATCCAAGGTTTAAGCCAGACCCCCGGGCAGTGTACTCTCATTCAGAAATACGTGTATAATAGAATTAAAAGATTTTTTTAAAAATTTATCAGGGCTAGCTAAATATGTTCCTGGTCTTGAAACATAAATTCCTTTTGAGAGTGGAGGGGTCTCTTCCATCCCCCTCCCCTGTAAAAATATGAAGATTTAAATATGGCCTCCAGGGTGTAAGCCAGACACCGGGCAATGTACTCTTTTTCAGAAATACATATAATAGAATTAAAAGATTTTTTTAAAATTTATCCGGGCTAGCTAAATATGTTCCCGGTCTTGTAACATCAATTCCTTTTGAAAGTCGAGGGGTTGCTCCAAGACCCCTCCCCTGTAAAAATATGAAGGTCTAAATATGGGATCCAGGGTGTTAGCCAGACCCCCGGGCAATGAACTCTCATTCAGAAATACATATAATAGAATTAAAACATATTTTTTTCAAATTTATTCGGGCTAGCTAAAAATGTTTCTGGTCTTCAAATATTAATTACTTTCGACAGTGGAAGGGTCTCTTCCATTCCCTTCCCCAGTAAAAATATGAAGATCTAAATATGGGATCCAGGGTGTAAGCCAAACCCCCGGGCAATGTACTCTCATTCAGAAATACATTTAATAGAATTTAAAGATTTTTTTTTTTCAAAATTATCCGCGCTAGCTAAATATGTTCCCGGTCTTGTAACATAAATTCCTTTTGACAGTGGAAGAGTCCCTCCCATCCCCCTCCCCTGTAAAAATATGAAGATCTAAATATGGGATCCGCATTCAGAAATGCATAAAATTAAAAGATTTTTTTTTCAAATTTATCCGGACTAGCTGAATATGTTCCCGGTCTTGTAACATATATTCCTTTTGATAGTGGAAGGGTCCCTCCCATCCCCCTCCCCTGTAAAAATATGAAGATCTAAATATGGGATCCTCATTCAGAAATACATATAATAGAATTAAAAGATTTTTTTGGCAAATTTATTCGGGCTAGCTAAATATGTTCCCGGTCTTGTAACATAAATTCCTTTTGACAGTGGAAGGATCCCTCCCATGATCCAACCCCCCTCCCCTGTAAAAATATGAAGATCTAAATATGGGATCCTGGGTGTAAGCCAGACCCCCAGGCAATGTACTCTCATTCAAAAATACATATATTAGATTTAAAAGATTTTTTTTCAATTTTTCCGGGATAGCTAAATATGTTCAGGGTCTTGAAACTTAAATTCCTTTTGATAGTGGAAGGGTCTTTCCTAACCCCCTCCCCTGTAAAAATATGAAGATCTAAATGTTGGATCCAGGGTGTAAGCCAAACCCCCAGGCAATGTACTCTCATTCAGAAATACATATACATGTAATAGAATTAAAAGATTTTTTTTTCAAATTTATCCGCACTAGCTAAATATGTTCCCTGTCTTGTAACATAAATTCCTTTTGACAGCGGAAGGGTCTCTCCCATTCCCCTCCCCTGTTTAAAATATGAAGATCTAAATATGGGATCCAGGGTGTAAGCCAGCCCACTCCTTCTGAACTGTAAGGGCTAGGGCTTTCATGCTCTACAAAAGTATTTTATGTGGCAAGACCTTTCATTTGATACTAATTAAATTGACCTTTTGACCTTGACCTTGGAGATTTTTGTAATTAATAAGATAACTTTAACATTAGCTTACTTTCAAATTTCACAATCGTATCCCAGTGAGAATACCCTACTTTTGGTACCAATTACTTAAATTTGCATTTTAGAAAAGCTTAATCTTTGCTATGTTGCCATACGGGGGCATCAGTGTTTTAC
>NW_026923280.1:0-21243 GCF_032062105.1 Saccostrea cuccullata | reverse complement strand
GAACTAGTCAGCAAGGGTTACGCCAATAGCACCGGAAACAGGTAGGTGACCTCAATAGTGAACCAGTCAGCAAGGGGTGCACCAATAGCACATGAGACAGGTAGGCAGCCTAAAGAGCATTGGTTAATTTGTTTGTTAGTTAAATGCATATAAAGAATATTTGTTTCATACTTTCAACTTAAATAATCACATTTAAAGGTTTATGTTCTAGGAAAACAGATTTTATTTGAAATATTGGTATAATTTAAAATTTATATAATCTGCGAAGAAATCTTTGTTTAGAGCCAGGCTGAGAGAAAACCATGCAAAATTTTAAAAATCGTCCAAATGGAAGATTGCAACTTAGGAGTTTTTAGTGGCTTAAAATTTTCTACATAAAGGTAGAAGTCAGAATATCCACAGAAAAATGTTGAACCCTGCATTTATTTTTAGTAACAGCTCATTTGCATATTTTTCGAAAATCACACAAAATTTAATGGAAAATCTGTACAAATCATGATCCATTCAAAAAGTTACCTTCTGTCATCAGTTTATTTTCAAATTTTGGTTTATTTTCAAAGTCTTGGTCCAATTTACCCAATTAATGAGGAAAAACTTAATTCAAATGAATGTTTTAATTTTTATGCATCTATTTATAGATCGTAGATCAATGAGTATGATTTTTTTTAGCCATTTTTAGATGCTCTTTTCTCTCAAGACCAAGTTTAAAGTTGGATTAAATTAATTTTTAGACGGGGTCACGTGACCCTGTCTTTTAGTTTACTGTCAGAGGCCTCAAATCGGAAGCCATGGTGATAACACAGGAATTAAATCTACGCATATGAAAGAGTGCAGAAATTGTTTTGATCAAAACATAAACATTCTGTGTCAAACTGAAGAAAGTGATGTGAACCTTTTTCTAATTCAAACTAATAAAGTATTTTGATAATTTAAAACTGAAAATATTAACTGTAAATCACACTAGTAAACAAAGTACTAACTGCGTATTATTATGACTGCGTACGCATCATCCACTGTTTACTTCCGGAAAAATATTAATTCGTACCCGATGAAATTCGGAGCAGTTCGGAAAGGTTTCCAGACTGAGCAATTAGTAAAATTTCTACTTCAAATTAAATATAAAATGTGAATATATATTATTCACCGTTTTGTTTTTAGTATGTCAATGAAAAATTAAGTTGTAACAGTTATTAAAACTCAAAAAAAATCACATTTGTGAAATCTAGCATGAAGATTATTTTGACCCCATCTTTCAGTACTGTCTCAGTACTTTGATTACTTTAAGAATGATTTAAGGTGTATTTTGTTTTAAAATATTGAGCTTGGCAAATAATATAGATCTACATGTTGTAAATTAACTTTGAAATACCAAACTTGGCTACAATTTCACATATTTTAAATAACAGTCTGTAATTATATTTATGGATTATTTCTATGATATTTAAATGAAAAATAGAAGCTTCTTAATCTAATATATTTTTAGAATAGGAATAACTGATTTGGATACTTCATATAACTTTCTTTTGCTTATTTTAGCCCCATGTTACCAATTTACTGGAAATAAATTGTTATCTCCCCTTGTTGGAACTCTTTAGTATTATTGGGTAAAAAGTGACAGGTGAGTGGTGAGTCAACATTTAAAGAAGAAAGTCATGTATGATCATTTTTTATACCCCCCGCAAACGAAGTTTAGGGGGGGTATATTGGAATCACCATGTCCGTCTGTCTGTCTGTCTGTAGACGAGATTTTGTCCGGACCATTACTCGGAAACTATTGGAAGGATTTGTCTGAAAATTTGTACACATATTATTCACCATATGAAGTTGTGCACCTGATATTTTCATCTTGATTCAATGATTATTTTGAATTTTACAGGTGTTTTTTCATTTTTATTCTGTGGTTTTGTCCGAACCGTTTCTCAGAAACTATTACAAGGATTAATCTGAAAATTTGTACACTTATTATTCACCATATGAAGGTGTGCACCTGGAATTTTCAACTCTTTTTGTTAATTTTTTTGCATTTTACAGGTTTTATTTTTTATTTTAATTGACTTGTTCATTTTGGCCTCATGTATAAGGTTTGAGATATAGAATCTAGAATATCTGTTCAAAAATACTACAGCTTAAAACTACTCATAAAAACTTAAAAAAAAAAGAAACATCATCAAGTGTTAAAAACAGTTTTTACATTGCACAGAAGAAAATGTAATTTCATTTGTCTCTTGGGAATAATGACTGGACATGCATCCAGTTAAAGATAAATTAATGAGTTTGGTGTTGGAAGTTGTTAAGGCATATCTCTTATCAAGCGTGTGTGTGTTATCTAATCTCCAGGGAATAAGGCACAAGAATTAAAGATCTCTCTTCTCTTATTCTCTTAATTGTAATTTATTGTCTGTCAAAGCACTTCATTACTGGATGACCAGCTCTTTATTTTCAAAATGCATTTCAAATTGATATATCAAGATTAATTTGATTTTGTATAATGGTTTTTTTTTCAACATTCAGTTTGCAGAGTGACATAACACATAATTGCAATGTATTTTTTTTAATGCAGAAATAAAAAAAAATAAAATGAAAAAATAAAAAAAATGTTACAATGGATTTACAATGTATTATATGTAGTATTGATGTTTCATTTGGTTGCACCTTTGTTTCATTCATTAAGAAACATGATGAGCAATTATATTTCACTGCAAATTTTTGTAAGT
This sequence comes from Saccostrea cuccullata, assembly GCF_032062105.1. Taxonomy (NCBI): domain Eukaryota; kingdom Metazoa; phylum Mollusca; class Bivalvia; order Ostreida; family Ostreidae; genus Saccostrea; species Saccostrea cuccullata. The sequence continues at coordinate 18,529 of NW_026923280.1, read as the reverse complement.
ATATAAATTGTGAACACCTCTAGATCCATAAAGTATTTTTGAATTTGCACCTTCTCTGAAAAACCCAGCGGGGGGTATTTGTCCCTATTGGACAGTTCTAGTTTTTCTTCACCTAGGGAGTTGTTTTGGAGAATTATTGTACTATGAAAGTGGGAAAACTTATTTTAAGATATTTGAATGTAAGAAAGAAACAACAACTTAATAGCTTGAAGAAGCAAATAACAGGCCCATAGGAAGCAATTTTTTATTGTGAGGGAGGGGGGACAACCTACATTATCTGTATCAACTACCAAGAATTCATTAAAAAGTATATAAAAAAAAATGTACTATGCGGTAATTAACAGTTACAAAAATTTTCCTAACAAGTGCAGTTGTATAGGAATTTAATGCAGTTTTACTTTAAATGTCCTTTTAATAACAGATTTTTTTTCTCAAATATACATTTGATATTTTGTTTAAGGCACCAAGCCCCATTCAAGTTCAAGTTCATTTTTTCACTCATCATTTCAAATATATGGTGCATGAGGACAACGAAGAATATTTACAACATATAAATTCAGATCAGAGGTACAAGTTTATGATATACATAATCAGAATATGAAGAGGAGAAAAAAAAGAAATTAAAACACATTTGAAACATGTAATAATGAAATAAACTAGGGGAAAGATCATTTAGGACAGACTAAATCATATATTTTCTATATAAACATACATAGTTTTCTTATTGTCTTAATTAGCATCTTGTTTTGTCATCATTTGAAAAAATTTACAAACAGATGAGGCATCCAAATACATGTAATGATATAAATGCTTTTCAAAAGTTTCTACCTTCATAAGTTCAACACCAAACAAACAGATGATTTAGTAATTATGGAAACGAACATAGCAATAGATTTACAGAATATTTTTAACAGTTATATATCTTTACATTAAATATGTAACCCATTTGAGTTTGAGCAATTTTTTTTCGAAAATTGGCAATTTGTAAATTCCTATAAATCAAGAAATTATTGTGACAAATATCAATTTTGAAAGAACATAGTCTAATGTTACTTAAAAGTACTTTAAAATAAATGCAAATTTGATTTTGAGTACAATGAATTAAATGTGATTTTTACCATTTTGCTTGAAATTTTTAAGTGCATTTGCACTAAAATGTGCAGAAAGGAGGTGGCACTGCCTACCCATATCGAAAATAAATATAAAAATAATAGATTAAAATAATACAAAAATAATACAAAAAAAGTATATTTTTAATGACCAAATTTGGAACCCTTTTTATCTTGGTTCCAAATTAGGTCAAAAATAATACACTTTCTTTGAAATGAAACACAAAAAAATATATTTTTAATATACTTTATTTCTCAGTAAAAATACAAAAATAATACACTTGATGTATTTTTTCTGTACTCTTGTATTTTTTCTGTATTAAATCCTTATCCAAAGTACAAAAATAATACAATTTACAGAAGAACTAAAAAATACAAAAATAATATAAAATGTATTAATTTTGTATCAGTCTATTATTTCTGTATTATTTGGAGCACCTTGAAAAAAAATAGGAAAATAATACAAAATGTATTAATTTTGTATCAGTCTATTATTTCTGTATTATTTGGAGCACCTTGAAAAAAAAAATAGTAAAATAATACAAAATGTATTAATTTTGTATCAGTCTATTATTTCTGTATTATTTGGAGCACCTTGAAAAAAAATAGGAAAATAATACAAAATGTATTAATTTTGTATCAGTCTATTATTTCTGTATTATTTGGAGCACCTTGAAAAAAAAAATAGGAAAATAATACAAAATGTATTAATTTTGTATCAGTCTATTATTTCTGTATTATTTGGAGCACTTTGAAAAAAAAAATAGTAAAATAATACAAAATGTATTAATTTTGTATCAGTCTATTATTTCTGTATTATTTGGAGCACCTTGAAAAAAAAAAATAGGAAAATAATACAAAATGTATTAATTTTGTATCAGTCTATTATTTCTGTATTAAAATCGAATTAAAACAAAAAAAAATCTAAATATAATACATTCTGAAAGATACAAAAAAAAAATACATTTATGAGTTCAAAAAAGGTACAAGAATGATAGACAAAAAGTACATAAAAAAGCTTTAAATAATACAAAGCAGTGCCTAGAAAAGTACTAAAAACGTGAAAAACTTCTTCCTTCTTAAATGCAGCTTTCAATCAGATTTTAAAGATGGCTTTACTTTAGATTACTGATTTAGTTACTTTTTGTGCAATAATCTTGATCTTTTCTGTCTTACATTCAGTAACATACAGTATTCACTCTTCAATTGTCCTCATTTCTAAGTCATGTTTTATCAATCTTATTGTCTTTGAAAATTGTACATTTATAATGAGATATGAATTCAAAAGTCTAGATCTTCTCTCTGCTTTGGGGTTTCTTTTGCACAGCACTTTATTGAAGAAATACATCTCACTGTCATCCTGCTTGGTCCTGCATAATCTTAGACTACAAAATAGAATATCAAAATGTATTGGGTTTATATAAAAAATAGATGCACAGACACACACAAAAAAGAAATCTTCACATGATTAGCTGATATTGTCATTTGTCAATGTTACACACCTGTAATGCTTCAAGGGGTAGGGTGGGTGGGGGGTGTCTTATTCCTCTATAACTAATCAGCTTTTCTTCTTTGGCTCTGCAGAGGCACTCAAACTGTAAAGTAACGATACTGATAAATGTTTTGCAGAACAGGTAGAAATACAGACCATTAAAAAATGAAAATATAAAACTGTCAATACACCTCATTGGAATTGGGGTGGGGGTGGGGGGTCATTTGATTTGAAATCTTAAACTGATATTGGGGAAGGGAAATATGGATCATCATATATTGATATAAAAAATAATTAGTTTGTGCCAAAAAAAATCTTTCTAACCACCTTCTTCTCAAGTCATTTTTGAAATAATTATAAGTATGCAAAACCATAAATCCATTAAGCTTAGTTGCAATGATTACCCCCCCCCCCCCCCACCTCACTTTTCAAAATTTAAATGGTTGGATGCCAAGATGATTTTATATGTTATTATTCCATGTTTAGGCCTGAGGGATAGGGTGAAATTAATTTTTAAGTCATTTTTGGTCCATTTAAATAATATCATTTGCCATTGAACATGTTGAAAGCCCGTAATTATCCATACAATTCAAGATGGAAAGTAGCATAACAAAACTCTCTTTCGCCACAAATCCAACATGTCCAATATATCTGCATTCAATTTGACCTACTATGAATTGGTTATAAAAGATATTATTAACATTTATTAATCTACACTTCACATTTTAAAAATTGAAACTACTGTGCTATTTTATGTAAATTCTTACCGCATATGGCGTTGTTTACACCAGGAAAGCCAGGGCATGATGCTTGAAAAACGCCAACCTCCTTCCGTTTTCGCTTTCCTTTGTTTATAAATGTGATCCATGCTAACATGCTGTAGCTAAACATCTATTTTCTACCAATTTCATCGGCGAATATTAGCTAAATCTTATTAAACATCACCAACTCTCTCAATTCGGTTCGTCGATCTATTTTTCAAAATGGCGTGGGTAAATTACCGTTAACCAATCAGAGAAAAGCAAAGAAAAATTTTAAAATCTGACCAATCAAATAGCTCCTTATTTACGAAGATTGACGATTTTTAAAAATAAAATATTTTTAACAGTCAAGTACGAAGTCTAATAAGTAAATGGAATCAATTTAATAAACCCTTGATCATTACTAGAATAATTATTAGGAATCATTTCTTATAATCGTTATTTTTGTTTTTAAGAAATTTTCCGATTACAGATGAGAAAGATTTCTGGTCAGCCATATTGTTTTGTTTTTGTTTTTTTAATTATACAAATTGACCTGTAAAGTAGACCATAAAGTTTTAGAAGAAGGATCAATTTAGTGTTAAATCTAAAGCAAAATAACAAGGTATAGAGCCATGCCCCCTTTTCTCGGCGCCATGTTCTTTTTTCCTATCAAAAAATTAATAAATATTCCCAGTGAAGGCAATATTCCTTAGCTGTTCTGTTTATTCAGTGCATACTGATAATCTCTTGTTTACATAACGCAACCAAGTGTGAATTCACGACAGGAAATCACTTCACGCTTGAACGAAGCACACAGCCACCTGGCTAATTAACATGCCTCAGGCTGTAAGGGTAGAAGATTTAACTTGAGAAACTGTCATTTGATTGCATTGATTATACAAGAATTTGCCCAAGATCAAACATAATTAACTTGTAAATTATTAACTAATTAAAATCAGGATCGTTTTTTTTTAAAATGAGAGTAGAATTAAACACAGAGTTGAAGTAAAAGTGATATTTTATCTGAATAAAAACAAATTACTTTTTATAATTTGAATATGATTCCTTCTCTTAGTGAAAATGTGCACATATACTAAAATCTGAAGAAAACATCGTATGCATGGTAATAGCTAGTTGGGACTTTCCATGTGCACAGGTAAATCACGTAATTTCTGAATTGTAGTATGATGCAATCATTTGTTAGCCTGCAAGACCACCTGTTGTGTGATAGATCTAAACACGTGAAAGATGTAAACCCACTGAAAAGTTAATGTAAACCCGCTGTAAAAGCTTCATGCCCAAGATGGAAATATTTCTCTGGATTACCACTGATTGAGATTAACATAAATTTTAGTACCAATTAATTATTTAAGTTCTAGATAATCGTATACCAAGATTCCTGAAAAAAAAAATATATAATATAAATTTTCTAAGTACCGGGTATGCTATAAACTTATAAAAAAAGCAGCAGACATTTTGCAAGGAATTTCTCTAAAATTTATAAAGTTCATAAAGACAAATGTAAATAGAAAAAATATGTCTAAATTTAACCCCCCTCCCCCCCCCCCCCCCCCCCAACAACAAAAAGAAATAGAGACCAAATATATGGAATTTTCTGTAAATGTGCTAAAATCAAATTTGAGACAAAAAATACTGACCGTCTTTTTGTAAAAATTACCAAGTCCAAATTTAATATAAAAATAATACAGACAAACTCTGTAAAATTACTAAGTCTAAATTTGATATAAAAATAATACAGACAAACTGTCTGTAAAATTATGAAGTCCAAATTTAATACAGAAATGATACAGTCTAACTGTATAGACTTTTCTGTAAAATTACTAAGTTCAAATTTGATACAGAAAAAATACATCTGGAAAAAATTAAGTCCTGAAAAAATACAAAAATAATACACTGAAAATAATCTAAGTCCAAAAAATACAAAAATAATACACTGTACAAAATCAAAGTCAAATTTTAATACAAAAATGATATACTGAATTTTTTGTGATAGGAAAATAATATATTTTTTCTGTATTATTTTAAGAAAGTACAAAAATGAATGTATTAAAAGTATATTAAAAATATACTTTTCTGTATTATTTTTTGATATGGGTACAGCTGCCATGTTGAATGATGGGAATTTTTGGGGGGCTTTTTTGAATAAAATATTATGAAGTCTAACTACCCACCAAATTTCATAAAGATATGACAACCTTCGATTTGTACAGTTTTGCATGGTTTCCTTGCGGACTGACTGTTAAAATATTTCAGTAAAACTTGATTGTAAGAAAGTCAGCAAGACTCTTAATTTTCCTTCCTTATAATTGAGATGATAAAGGTACAAGGAACTTGATGTAAAGTCTTCTAAGGAATTTGTAGAAAGTTCTTTCTAATAATCAAGTTTTAACCCAGTTTTACAGTAGAATTGACTTAAAAGTTTGTGTTTAATGATTACAGTTGATTACATCTGTCATTTCAAGGTCATTGCCAATCCCTGAGGATCAGTTGTTGGCTTCTGGGTCACAAGAAAGCTTGACAGACTGCTCCACCAGGGTGAGTGTTCAAAGACCCGATGTGCCCACAATTAGTGATGATTGTTTAATTTATCACGTTAAATAAATCTTTTTAATTTATATTCAATGATATATGCGAACAATTTGGAGTTTTAAAGGTATTTTGTGGTAAGTATGTGCTTTTCGTACCTTATTGTGGTAGTAAAGTAATGGAATGGTTCATTGTGTTACAGCATTGTTCATACAGAAGTAAAGAATTTCTGTGGAAAGTAATGAAGACTGAATATTTTTTATTTTATTTAAATGCCTTAAAAAGCATTGAGGACCTTTTAGCATGATTGTGTACTTTGGATACCAACAGAGTCTGATATATTTGTGTAGTTCTGTTTATTTTGAGTGAGGTTATTTATAGCTAGATTTTGAATTTGATAGAGTTCATCAATGGCGTTGGGAAGAGAGAGCACCTCTGTGTCAACAGAATCCCTACCCTCGTCTGCCCTGTCCTTCACTCCGGGGGCATCTCCAAGGAAACTGTGTTCCCCAGCACCGGAAGGAAATGTCTCTGACTCATCCACAGGAGCTAGGAAAAAATCAAGACAGACCTCCAGCCACAAAAAGAAATGTAGGGAACTTCTTTATACATGTAGTTCTGTACATACAAGGAATAAGTTAAGAATTTACTTGTAAATAAAGTTAGCAATAGCTGAGTGAGTGAAACCCTTATGGGATTTTCGGAAATAGAACTGTGAAAAGTAGACTTTTTAATGAATTAAGATTTTTCATTCTCTGTTTTAGTCAAGAGGGGTGTAATTGAGCTATGAATCTTGCCAACTAAGGACACCACCAATGTACAATCAAAATACAAATATTTTCTATAATGAGCATTCTGTTCCAGCAAAAGTTCAGAAGGGCAGTGACGAAGATCTAGACGTTGAAGTTAAAATCGGCCAGTTTACAGATCCATCTTGCTTCTATGCTTACGTGGTGGACAGCAGCTTAGATAGGTGAGGGGACTGGTTCATTGAAATTATTTTAGAAATTTTGACAATGATTAACCTGTTGTAGAGAAGAATTTGTTAGTTTTATACACACAGGCCGATTTTACAATGTAACTGCATTTCAAAAAAAGATTAAATAAACATTTTGCAAGTTATGAACAACTGGTTATGAGTGCCTTCTTAATCTGTTGAATCCTTACAGCTTACCTTCTCCACTGCCTGGCCAGTGTTTGGCAGTTTAATAAGAGTTGTCATTTCATGCAGTATGTTCTTGACTCTGAAAATTTTTTGTATTAGGATAATGGACAATATGGAGGAGGAATATCGGGACTCAGAGCCACAGTGGATTAACTGGGACGAGGGGACGTTCTGTGCTGTGCGGAGACCAGAGGACGGGAAGTGGTACCGGGCCAGGATAGAACAAGTCATGAACAAGAACGTCATGGAGGTGAGTACCAGGCCAGGATAGAACAAGTCATGAACAAGAACATCATGGAGGTGAGTACCAGGCCAGGATAGAACAAGTCCTGAACAAGAACGTTGTGGAGGTGAGTACCAGGCCAGGATAGAACAAGTCATGAACAAGAACGTCGTGTAGGTGAGTACCAGGCCAGGATAGAACAAGTCATGAACAAAAATGTTAACTCTTTACCCCTTAATGCCACGATTTGAAGCACTGGCCATATCCTTAGAGTGTTTGCCTGGCTGCCCCTTAGAGCGTATTAGATGAATTATAGTACAGTTTAAATCTGAACTAATAAGGGTCAAAATATTTCATTTATACTATGTATTATATATCATTGGATTCGTAATAAATTAAATTTTTCAAATCTGTTTACAAAATTTCGATCGGAATTTTCTGTTAAAAAATAATTCAGGTGAAAGCAGGTGAAAATAGAAAAATAAATATTTTCAACATGTAAAACGGCTTTAATAAGCCAAAATTGTCTCTATAAATAATAAAGAATATGTCTGATGATATAATTGATGGTTAAATTATTATTTATTATCAATTTTATAAGTTTAATTCCTCAGAAATCAGTAAGTTGTAGTGCTTCTTCAATGTCAATCTCGCCGACAAATTTTCAGACTTGCGTCCTAAAACTTGATTTCTGAACATTTTTGGATACTTTAATGATCCAATTCTATTAAAGTAATTATTTTCTTCACCTAAACATTGATAAATATGTGTAAAATGGAAGGTATCTTCTGAATTTGCGAGAAACAGGTAACGAAATCAGCACTGCACGGTCCCGAACTTCACAAAATTTTCGTATCTTATGTTGGAGTATATTACACATATAGATCATTATAATTTTCAAACTTTTCAAGAGATAGGTAGTTTATAGCTTGAATTTTATGTAATACTTTACTGGATGAGAAAATATTGCTTATTTACTGAGTTATATGCTCAAAAAACATCGTATGTAACAGTCCGCCATTTTGAATTTTGGTGGGACTTTCCAAGATTCTATTGTTTGTTTACACAGGTAAATCACGTGATTTCTAACTGTAGTATGATGCAATCATCTATTGTTAACCTGCAGGTGGCCACCTGTGCTCTGATAATTTGTAAACAAGCGGTAATTTCAAGTCAAATCAACAATGAAATACACGTGCGTCAAAAGTCGTCATTAAAAGTTTGGGGCTAGGCGTCAAAAGTCATCATTAAGGGATAAAGGAGGGAAGGTCTAAGGGGAAAAGAGTTAAGAGGGGGTGGAGGATACATTGTGTAGTATAAAACACTTGACTGATTCATTGGTATAAAGCCTGTTTTTAATTGGCAACCAGTATTTGTGTTAAAAAGGTCAAGTAATGTTTAAAGCTGTAAATCACTCAATTTTTGTGACACCTTATTTCCTAGAGATAAAAATTTACTCTTTATAAGCAAGTCAAATTTTCTCAAATTGTGGTTACAGCTCTTTATAATCATTTTGAATTCTTATATACATGTAAGCAATAATGATATTTTGTGAGTACACTGTCTTGAGTAATCAAGTGAAAATTAAGTCTTGTTGCTAATAAAAAGTGATTAACAGTACTAGTATGTAATGGATCAACATTAATCTTGAGAGGGTGAGTTATTACTATTAAGATGAAATTACAAACATTGGTTGTATAAAACCTCTCATAAATGAAGAAATGGATGCAAACCCCCAAAATCAGATCTCTTTATGTTAAGGAAGAGGATAGGAGTACCAAACTCTGGTTTCTCCTTGCCATATGTTATATATAAACAGGTTAATTATTGTCACTATTAGCTTTAATCTTGGCAATTGTATATATGCAAAGTTTATCTACTTAGAAAATCTTAAATTCTGTCCAAAAATTGGATGTACCATTTTTTTTAAACCCAAAAAAGAATATTCAAGTAAGAAAAAGAGGAAGCCAATTATTTTTTTTTATTGTATTTAATCAGAGTTCCCAACTCTTTGTAACACCTTGTTTCAGCATGTTCAGATCAAATTATCAGAAAAAAAAACTTATCTTTAACATCAAGAAATAACAGACAAATCCATACACATTATAATATTATAGCCTTGGTTTAACAAAAACTAAACAGTATTAAATCTTCACAAAAAGTTTCCATATTGTACCTCTGCCTCGCTTCCTGCAGACAGACAGAGTGGAAAATAATCAAAATTCCTAATACCCTTCACAACCAGAATCTTTAAAATCCCTAGCAACAATGTGCATGGTCTTGACATCCCATGTTCAATGGATAATCCTTATTTTGCCATTCCATGAACTGAATAATACTGAATTTGCTATTCCATATACTGCATAAGACTTGATGTTGCTGATTTAGCTATACCCTATTATACTGCATAATACTGGATAAAGCTGAATTAGTTATTCCATATACTGGATAATGCTGATTTTCCCATTGGAATGTCCAATCCACAGCTTGCCATCAGGGAAGGCTTCAATAGCATGGGGTGTATAGCTACACTTGTGAAGGATGCATTTGGCCTTTCCCGATATCTTAAACATTTGAATGTTCCTGCTGTATCTGTCGCTTACGACGATGTTCCCTAGGACATCAAAGGCCACATCCCAGGGACTAAATGTGTCCTCATCTTCCGTCTGTGAATGCCTGAAGATCACCTCTCCATCCTTGCTGAGGACTACAAGCTCTCCAGTGAAATCCCCCGTCCAGTTAATGACTGCAATGTCCCCTGTCTGTTCATTTTCAGCAATGCGATAGGGGTAGCTGAAAATGTTGGACGACGTCTGCCGACCAAAGAAAGACTTCTTGGTCTGGTACTGAATTGTCTGTAGTTCCTGGCCATCGAAGGAGAATCTTTTCAGGAGTCGCGTGTTTTGAGCTGTGGTCGTAGAGTATTTCAAACTGTCTACTAATCCAACAAGAAAGTTACCACTTGTTCTGTTCACATATATACTGATGGGCAACAAACCCTCAGGAAAGTCTATCAGTGTTGTAGATTCACCCTCCGAGTTAAAGTTTTGAACACAGCGCATTTTGGGGTCAACTGTCATTAACATGCCACTTTTGGTTGTGGCAAAATCATGGCATGTCGGTTTCAAGGGCATTGTCTTGAGCAGTTTCCCTTGCTTGTTGTACATTTTAAGTTCATCCTCTCTAAAACCTTTAACCCAAGCCTCTGTGTTGCTGACTTGGCAGATTTTGGAGATGAAAATGTCAGATTCACAAGGTGTCAGGGTGGAGTCAATCCTGACGTAGCTCATGAGTTTTAGTGAAGACGCCAGGTCCGAATAAAAGTCCCCCACCATTGACTGCAATTTCTCAACACTCTCCTCCCCGCCAACGAAACGCGGAGTAGCCACATGAAAAATCAGATGATCCTCGGACATCTTCATTAAAAGCTTGGCGCATTCTTTTTCTAACTGAATGATCTCAAAGTGAGAGCTGTGCTTGAGCCTGTCCTCAACGCTTTCAAGAAATGAGTTCCCCTTTGCTACGAGATCTTCTGTGACTTCTTGTGTACCACTGAGTTGTCGGGCTGTGTCTTTTCGTTGATTTTCTGCATTAGCTATGAGGCTGGATATTATGTTGTCTAGTTTGCTACGGATGCTTTCACCTGCAAAATGAAGAGATTTTATTTTTGGTATACAAATTTTTCCTATTCAGTTATCTTAATTACAAAAATGTTTTGCTACTTTAATTTAAACAGTTTATTCAGGCATGCTTTATAAAATTGAGATATTTTAAGTCTTAATGCATTTTAATAGAAGAGTAGAGTGTTTCTGAAATTTTAAAACATTATTTGGATCTAAAATATATTCGTCTTGTAAAAGATTTATGCCTCCTCTCCTGAAAAAAATGCCAAAAATTAAACACGTTTGCTTTGTGCACTTAAGCTGAGTTAAATATTGATAACAAAATTGAATGCATGATTCATATAATTTCCCCCTCCTCTTCCATGTTTACGAAATACAAATGTGGCCCACTGCTAGGCACTCCTACACATCTATTCTAAATATATCCATGAAGTCAAATCAGCCAACGAAAAAAAATGATACTGAAAAAATCACAATGGATGTAATGGTACCTTTTTGAGTGATGCTGGCTATGACGGCCTCGGTATCTCTCTGGTTTTTGTCATCCTGTATGGAGAGTTCAGCCACCCTCTGTTGTAACACGGGGATCCTCTTCTTCATCTCCAACATGTGCCCCTGCAGGGAGCCCCTCTTCTCCTCTACCTTGGCCTCGAGGTCTGTAAACGTGTGTCCATTGTGGTGTCCCATCATACACTTGACACACACCACCTCATCACAAGTGTCACACAAGCCCTGGATTGCCTCTGTGTGCTTCTTACATTTCCCTCCAATATTGCTCTCCATTACTGCTGCCATGTTTCTTGTCTGTGGGAAATTCAATGCTGCATGTGATGTAAACAAACCTACAGCTCTGTCCAAAAGTTGATATGCATGTAGTGTAGTGGTATAACATCATTGTATTGTAAAGGGTTGTACAAAAGTGTATATGCAAGGTTGTGTCTATGCAAAAATGCACACTATGAATTTTAATTGAATGGTTTAAGAAGTATTTATAGGTAATTATTAATTAATAATTTTATCATTAATTAAACAAACAGCTCTTTAACATAAAAAAGAAATAATTTATGTTTGTGTGGAGTTTGGATAACTGAGGATTCTTCGAAAGAATAAAACTTAATGATTAATGAAGAGGAAACGTTCTCAAGTCCTTGAGAGAAAAAGAAAGATTCTTTTTTTTTTTAATTCTTTGTTACCTGATTTCAATTTTTATTTTTTAAATTGGAAATTTGAGGTTCAACTTTACTTACATTAGTAAGAGCAGTACAGGGGTACAGATAAAAAGCATTCATTCATTTGATTTTTTTGGGAGAGAAGGTAGGATTGGAGAGTGGTTCTCCTCTTTGAACATGTTGTAGATTAAACTAGATTTTGACATAGATCACATTTAATTGATTAAAGCTCAATAAAATTTCTTACTTGACCTAAAAATGAAATAAAATAAAATGAAAAATCATAGTTTTTAAAACGTATCGTAACTTATTTTTCAAGGTATTTCTGGTGGATTTTGGGTTTACGGAGACCATTCAGACCTCCGAGTTACGGAGTTTGAGGAAGGATTTTTCCCAGGATGCAGCATTCTCCTTCCTTTGTCACCTGGCGGAGGTTGTTCCAGCTGGGGACCAAAGCACCTGGTCCAGAACTGCTTGTGAGTTTATGTTAGAGGAAACCCAGGGCAAGAAACTCTACATCAAGAAAAAGGTAAGGGGCTGACAACCTTGTGAATTGGACTTCCAGAAATAAAGATTAGTTTTGTACATAAAATCTGAACAGTTATAAAATCTTCAGGTGGAAGATAAGGGGTCGAACTTTTTGTAATAAAGAAGAGAAAATTTATTTTATTTAATGAGGCAGTGGATAATTATAGAAAATGGGAGAGACTTCTTGAATTTTCTTTCACTTTACAATTTTTTCATCAGGGTGAGAAAATAAAAATGTCTGCCCCTGTGGATCTGATCTTGGAGACCGAGGTTCCAGAGAGCGCCCTGGAGCCGTCCAGAAAATCTTACACCAGTCTGATAGAGATGATGAAGGACAGAGGCCTGGTCATCCCAACTCCAGGGTAAACAAACACTGAATAAAATACTGGTTTTACAAAAGGTCTGTTTTGAAATATTTGAGGTCAAGCTTAAAGTTATCTCAAGGGTGTCATCATGAAAAATGACTTAATTAATTTGAATATTTACAAAACTATGTGCATCGATCATTACATGTATATTGGTTAAGTAAATAAATAGTATCAGAACACATTCATGAAGGAAATAATGTCGAATACATCGATAGTGGCTTCACATGGAATTTGTAGGTCAGTTGATCAGTCATAAGCATGTAAAACTTTATCATGATACTGCTGAATCTGACTATTATATTGATAATTCTAAACCGGACATCTTAAGAATAGGCCATAGGTTTTATTAAAAAGGATACTCTGTGATATAAAGAAAGCATATACAGTGTACATGCACTTGGGTTTCTAACTCAAAAAAAAAAAATGCATAGTATCTGTAATGATGATAACCCCAAATAAACAAATAGTCTAGTCATTCTACTGAAAAATGAGAACTAATTGCAACAGTATATATTTTAATGCAGATTTGTAGATAAGCTATTAGTAACTCACATATAAAAAGTTTAGAAAAATTCACTCAGGGGAAAGTTGGGAAATCGAAAGATTAAAATTAGGGATCAATATGAATTTAGAATTACCCATTTGCACACCATACTTTTTTCTATATGAGATTTCTATGACAGACAGCCTGTAAACAATAGCCAATTAGCATTAAAAGTTGTTGTTTCAACCTGTAGTTTGTTATGCAATCAAAACTAAATCAAAAAAATTAAATAATTTGATTTTCAAAGAAGTGAAGTTTTGATTTCCAAATATCATCCACACATATATAATGGTTGCAAATTTTACCATTCATATAAACAAAAAAGTATGGAACGCTGTTTGTATTCACATTATATACATGCATGTGAAATTCCTAAATGTGAATGTGTTTACTTTCATTTTATTTCTAAACACCTGATGGACATTTATACTCCCCTAGTTTTTAAATAAACAAAAAATATATGGAACACAGTTTGTATACAAAATAAGTCAAAACAGCCTTTTCTAAAGAATTCTGCAAGAAAGCTTGTCAGACAAGTACATGTACAATTTATATCAGAGTTGTTACAATTGCATCATCACAGAATATATTTTGATTAAATATCTAGAAAATTTCTAGAAATTTATCATTTTGAAATAAAGAGTACAGAATTTATGGAATCACATGAACAGGATTTGATTTGAAGGTCTCTAAGTTAAAAAAAATCAAATATTTAATTCCATTCAGGCATCTCCGGAACTTAAATTTGAACTGTGTGATTGAAACATTGTTTTGCTCTCCAGATTTACTGCTTATTGCTTTTGTAAAGAGTAGTGAACCTTATATAAAAAGCCAATTGATATTGACCTTTTTCTATATAAAGACTGCACCATGCATCTACAGTACAGGCAACGCGGATCCCGTATTTCCCGCGTCCCCGCCGCGGTATAATCACAACGCGGTATTTGGCCAGGTAGACAGGTAAACCGCGTCCCCTCCACGGGAATTTCATCACCTACCTGTCCCCGCCGCGGTAAATCATCGATCAATTACTGACAATTAGTATCGTAAACAAACAGGAGTTATCTCCCCGAATTGTAATTTGCGAATTTTCCCTCTAACAAAAAAAAAAAAAAAATCAAAAACAAAAAATCGTGTGTTTATTAATTAATTTTGCTATGAATAGAATTTAAACTGAGAAAAAATAAGTTTATTTTTGTTTCTATAATTACATATCAATATTTGAAATTGAATAGAAAATTTTATTAAATTGTTACTCTTTGCAATGGTTAATTATTTTGTGTTATTAAGAATCTATCAAGAAACAAAATTAAATACTAGAAATTTTAATTAGTTTTTTTTTTTTTTTAATCTTCATATTATATACAAACTGTAATAAATGTTGAACTCAGAGTGTTTAAGTTTCGATAAACGATTTTTAGCATTCATTTGAAAAAAAGAAGATGAACATCTTTTAAAAAATGTACATCTTCATATTGTTTATTAATTAATTTCGATTTATTGTATATGAAATGTACATGCTTTTTCTTAAAGTGTCAAATTACCGGAAAACATCCGATGACGAGCATTTGCAGTTACATGTAGTGGGCACGTGAACTTAAATTTTTCTTTATCCAAGATATCAAGAAAAAAATTCTTTTCCTCTTTATTTCTCATCGTTTATGTTCTGTTCCCAAATTAAGAAAACTTTTCTTTAATTTATTTCCCTCTTTTATCTAAATGTGCAGGCATTTTTCTCAAATTGTCAAATGACCGAAAAGCATTCGATGGCGAGAGTTAACTTTGAGCACGTGAACTTTATACAAGAGATCAAGAAAAAATATCGTTTTTCACTTTCATATTAACATGTATTACTTTTTAAAACAATGTCTTTCTTTCTAATTTTAATATTCTCCATTTTCGTGTTCAATAGATAAGATAGGATGTGCAGGTGTAATGATAAACTTCACAGACGAAATTATAGTTTATATTAATAAATATTCAATGCAAAAATTCATATATTTTTGTTTTCTTTGACAAATTCTGTTACTTTGTGTATTAAGTATTAGCCGCGATCATTTCCTGTGTATAGGGATTAGCAGTGCCTGAGCAGGAAACGACATGCCCTGGGGGTTTCACACCTGTCTTAGAGTATACCTTGGGTAACGCTCGCTGGATGTGCACATCGTTGTCTAGCCATTCAACAACACATTTGATTCATTGTTTCATTATTATTTCATCGATATCATTTTCAGATGCGATATTAGCCTTGGAATTTGTGTCAAATTATTGTTGCTTTTTTTAAACGTAGTGTCTTAAAAGAATAAAAGTAAAAAAAACAACAAACTTTTAAAACAAATTAATGAAGTATTTGATATTAATTAAATCAAATAATGACCCATTGCTATGTTATTTCGTGTCTGTTTATATCTCTACGTATGTATTAAGCAATAAAAGAATAATAATACCAGTTAGTAGATAGAAGGAGAGAGAGAAAGAGAGAAGAAAAATATCACAATATTAAGGCACGTGCATGATCGTTTTTCCTCCTTTTTGATCAGTATATCAATTTCTTAAGTCTAGCGAATAAAACTACCGCTGATTTATCAGTTTGTTTATTGACCATTTGTGGATTTTGTCTAAGTTTTATTGGTATTTACCGAGAGACTTGTTTATGATCCACTTTCGTCTTTCGTTTAGCATATGTACATGACATGTAATTTGAATTACTTCCCTTTTTGTCGCCAGATTACAACGACAGATTTTGGTGGTAAAAAAGAAAAGTATTTTTGTTATAAAATTTGATTAAGAAAAACACAGTATATTAAAATTGTCGAATTATTGAAAATATTTAATTGAAACAAAAAATTTAAAAAGGATTCTGTCTGCAACAAAAACATTGAATTCTTTATTTCATGCATTTCAATCCATGAGCTACACATGAAAAAAAAAAAACGGCTTCGTTTTACAATGTAGTAGGAAAACGCATACAGGTAATACACTCAGGTAACATCCTGTGTATATAGGTAGTATGTACACTAGACAGCGTCGTTCCCTCGGGGCTTCTCATCCGCTTTGAGTAAGCTCCACTCCACACCAAACTTACCTGAGGAAAACCGAACGGTAACACAGACATCTGAGAACTTGAAGCTTGGCAACTTGCTGATTAAAATAAGTTAATTTCTGTGTTGTGTGTTCAAGTATTTTAAGGGCCCATATTTTTGTTTGTGTTTCATTTGAACCGGAGAAATCTGAAATTTGTTTGTGTTCATTGACATGATTTTAGTATTTTTCGAAAAGAGCAGAAAATAGAAATACATTCAAATACTAGCTATGATTTTATTGATATTCTGAATAGAATGACCTGTGAATATTTTATTAACAATCCCCCCCCCCCCCCAAAAAAAACAAATAAAAATCGTCGATATTTAGTTCATAGTCTTACAGTGTTGCGCATAATAATGGAACAACGGTATTCCTACACTTACGCGTGTTTTGTTAAAATTTAATTGTAATTATGTATCACTATCTATCATCGTTTTTAATGCTATTATTTATAACAGATATGTATACAGAAGTAACGGTAGTTTTCTAAATGAAACCAAATGACTGATATAATCTCACAGATAAATAAACACGTAGCTACATATATGTAACTGCAACTGCACGGGCTAATTGTGAACACCGGATTACAGTGCATGTAAAGGGAAGCGATATCATGGCATTCTTTAAATTTTAATTATACCTTTTTAGCAATTTGAAGATCATTTGGGGTGGCATTATTGATTTTGAAAATAAACTTTAAGTTAATATATTCGATAAATTATTCGACTTTATTTCATCCTATACTGTACATGTATTACTGTTAACAGACGTGTTTGAGAATTAATTAATTTTGAGTGACTATTGGTACAAAAAAAATGTTTTTTATTAAACAATTTGATAAAACTTAAAAAATGAATTTTTAAAGAATCCATGTAATGGTATAAATCTATAATATCAATGTGCTCGTAATCCCCTCCCCCATTTCGACACGATTAAAAATCGACAATACTTTACAGGTAAGAACATCTTAGCTGAAGAATAACGGTAGCTGGCCCCGCCGCGGTGTAAGCACGGTCTCAGGTAGCACCGCGATCAAAACCCGCAACGGTGTAATACGGAAAGGATTAATACACCGCGGAGGGGACGCGGTCTAATATGGGATCCGCGTTGCCTGTACTGTATACATGTACAAAAGCTGCATTATGTTTATAGTAATGGAAATAATTCAAATGGAATCGTTTAGACAGAATTAAATGCTTAAATGCTCTTTTTTTAGAATTCTTAATGTAACTTTTTAACGAAATATTTTAAACCCATCTTTAAAAACTTAACTTCTCCTTGTAGATCATATGGTCATTTTTGCAATAGTAAAATGCCTGATGCGGCACTTATTGAGGCTCCATTTTATGGGGACTGGTGATAACGGCGTTTCCATGAGCATGCTTTGGAATGTGAACAATCTGGAACACTTTCAAAGTCACTTCTTAATAAGAGCAACATTGAAAAAAGAAAAGTAGATGGACGTGAATCTTTTTACTATAATTGTATATTGTTTAACGTCCCTCTCGAGAATTTTTCATGCATATGGAGACGCCACCACTTGCCGGTGGAGAGTTGCACATATTGTTCTATACTCAGCACTTAGGGCCATTAAGCAGTGAGAGATCTTTTTCGCGCCAGTGCCTACTGCGACACGGGACTTCGGTTAATACGGTCTTATCCGACCGGTCTCCACATCCCACAATGGGATTCGAACCCTGAACGTAAGGATCAACTCCTTACTTCGAAACTCTAGAGCAGATGCTCTAACCACTGCACCATGTGGGTGAATTCCTAGATTAAAGCCAAAGTCTTATAATTTCTATTACTGTTAGGATAAAATATATTTGGGGAAAATATAACAAACATTAATAATACTTTTACATATGAATTTGAACAAGTAAAAATTGACTACCAGTATCTACCAAGAGTTTAACATTAATTCTTCCTTGAAA